>NC_089807.1:44508675-44573675 GCF_029633855.1 Hoplias malabaricus
TCGCTCCCTCTACAGTGAACTACATCAGTCACAAACTACACTGTACACACACAGCTCCTCGCTCCCTCTACAGTGAACTACATCAGTCACAAACTACACTGTACACACACAGCTCCTCACTCCCTCTACAGTGAACTACATCAGTCACAAACTACACTGTACACACACAGCTCCTCACTCCCTCTACAGTGAACTACATCAGTCACAAACTACACTGTACACACACAGCTCCTCACTCCCTCTACAGTGAACTACATCAGTCACAAACTACACTGTACACACACAGCTCCTCACTCCCTCTACAGTGAACTACATCAGTCATAAACTACACTGTACACACACAGACAGCACTAGAGTTCAGATTCACACAGATGAATAAATATAAATGGTGTGTGTTAGAAATATATACTGCACTGTTAACATCTAGATTCAGTCATTTCAGGACGTGTGTAGTGCACTACAGAGGGAGGATGGAGTGATTTGGGATTGAACCTCTGTGTTGGCCTTATGCTTCTTGGTGTTTTGAGGTCTCTCTTTAAGAGGTCCTTTGGCCCCCTACGGGACTGGAATGATACTGCAGCTGTCTTCATATTCGTCTGGAATTTCCTCACATGCTAAATAAATATTCTGAACTACACAGGGTTCATAATATTATGAGGTAACTGTGTGTGTGTGTGTGTGTGTGTGTGTGTTTTACAGCTGAGGCAGATGTTCTTTAAGCAGCAGGATGAGATCCGGAGGTTGAGGGAGCTGCTGACCCAGCGAGACATTCGGATAAAACAGCTGGAGCTGGAGATCAAAAACGTCAGGAATACACACACTCGCTGAGGACTCACATACACACACGCACACACACACTCGCTGAGGACTCACACACACACTCGCTGAGGACACACACACACACACTCGCTGAGGACTCACATACACACACACACACACTCGCTGAGGACTCACACACACACTCGCTGAGGACACACAAACACACACTCGCTGAGGACACACACACACTCACTGAGGACACACACACACTCACTGAGGAGACACACACACACACACACCCTACAGGTTCATACACTCACTGAAGACACATGCACTGGATGCGGTTACACACAATCACGGTCTCTGAGAACACACACTCTGAGGACACACACACTGAAGGAACACAGTCATCGAGGGTGCACACACTTATACACGGGACCGCTGACAAAAGACCTCCATTTTAAATCATCACTGATTAATTAAAGACCTCTTAAATCTAATGAATATCAAACACCTCTCACTCTGAGATCACCGTGAGATCATTAAATTATTCAAATTATTAAAAGAGTCTTATTCCAGCGGCAGATGATTGCCTTCAGAAACGACACTTTAAACCGGTTTTAATGCCCTTCCTGTGGAATGAGACGCTCACTGTGATCTCACCACAGTCTCACAGTGATCTCAGTGAGGAGTGTTCGAGTTACGGAGCGGATTCAACATGAGTTCCTTTGATTAAAGTAGGTTTTAACACAGCGTTATTCCTCTCTGGGAAACTGTAGTTTCGTGCAGAAAGTAGAGCTCACGCTTCTTTTAACGTCAGTCGGGGTTTACTTTGGTTTTGTTTAAACGCCTCAGAGCTATGCAACGTTTTCATTCTTTAAATGTACTTTTCATTTTTAGATAAAAGAAATTCCTGTGTTTAGGAGTGTGTGTGTGTGTGTGTGTGTGTGTGTGTGTGTGTGTGTGATCATTAAATAATCCTGGGGAAGACGGGACATATATAGAACAATCGTATACTTTACTGAATCTTTCTATTTACGTATTGATTCCACTCTCCAGGCTCCGCCCACAAGCATGTCCTTCCATAGTTACAGTTGCTAGGTAGGACAACTTTACAGAACACACAGGGGTGAGTTCGCAGTGACTCCCTTTTCACTTTTCTCTAAATTACTCACTATGTAGTGCACTATTCTAGGGAGTTCACTAGGGCTGTGAACGGTTTCAGACACAACCAAAGAATGCAGTGCATTATGGGTATCCATTCTCCACTAATGTGTTCGGATTATACACTACTTTGTGCAGGGATTGTTTGAATGCACTGAATATTGTCCACTATGTTTTCGGTCACTGCTGCACAATGGCAGAACCCCAAAATAGTGCACTATGTAGTGAATAGGGCACAGTTTGGGACGCAGCATTAGGTAGAGGCCTCCAGGGGGCTTTGGTATTGACACCCCCTTGTGGCCATTGTTTGTAAAGCACTGACAGGTTTTGACGGTGTGGTGAGCTTCAGGAAACAAAACAACACGAGTTTTTAAAACACTAACAACAGAGTATTCACCACAAACCACAACAAAAACATGCACACAATATTCATAACGGAGCGTGGAGAGGGTAACAGAGCCCTGCAGTGGGCATCATGACCATTAAAGGAGATCCAGGTGTGGCTGGAAGCCCATATAAAGAGCCGTAGATGTTGTGAACTCCATACATGGGCATCCAGCTCAGACCCGGAGCTCCTTATATGGTCGTGACGGCCTCAGCAGGATGTGGACACTGCTCCAGAGGCTGGTGTTTGTTTAACTGCTGTATGATGTTAAAGGGATAAAGGATGAATGAAAAGAAAGCTGTTAAGAGTTTATCACTGTACTGGGGTGAGGGGTTGATTGAATATGTTTAAACACTGAAACACTGTCTGTGGCTGAATGAACTGCTGCTGGTGACGAAGCCTCTCCTCTGTGTCGGGGAATCTCTCCGCCACAGACTTCCTCTCCGCTGCTTCTTTTATTTATGATGTAATTTTTAAAGACACTGGAGAAAAGAACAAATGAATATTAAAATGTGGAAGTGCAGAGAATGGCAGTGAATCTGAGACGTGTGGCTTTATTTCTGTCGGAGGAAACACACTGTGGGCTGTGGCGGGAAATCACTTTTACTTTCATTGTTTTTATTATTGTTATTGTTATTATCATTGTTATTATCATTGTTATTACAAACCGTCCTGAATCCCGAGGTTTCACTTTGTTTTCTTTCTCAGAGGGTTTTTAAAGGTTTTTATGGATGAACCTCTAGCTCCATATATTTTTTAATAGATTTTATTTTGATTAAATCAGTCATTGATGACTGAGTGAGTGTGCGACAGAGTGAGTGTGTGACTGATGGGAATGGGAAACAGTATGTGAGTGAAGTGTGTGTGACTGGGTGAGTGAGTGAAACTGTCCACAGGTGTGTGTGTGTGTGTGTGAGAGAGAGAGAGAGAGACTGTATGGGTGACTGGGTAAATGAGTGAACTGTGTGTGTGTGTGTGTGTGACTGTAAGTGAATGAACTGTGTGTGTGTGTGACTGGGTAAGTGAGTGAACTGTGTGTGTGTGTGTGTGAGAGAGACTGGGTAAATGAGTGAACTGTGTGTGTGTGTGTGTGTGTGTGTGTGACTGTAAGTGAATGAACTGTGTGTGTGTGTGACTGGGTAAGTGAGTGAACTGGGTGTGTGTCTGGGTAAATGAGTGAACTGTGTGTGTGTGTGTGTGTGTGAGAGAGACTGGGTAAATGAGTGAACTGTGTGTGTGTGTGTGTGTTTGACTGGGTAAATGAGTGAACTGTGTGTGTGTGTGTGTGACTGGGTGAATGTATGGGTGACTGGGTAAATGAGTGAACTGTGTGTGTGTGACTGGGTAAGTGAGTGAACTGTGTGTGTGTGTGACTGGGTGAGTGTATGGGTGACTGGGTAAGTGAGAGAACTGGGTGTGTGTGTGGGTAAATGAATGAACTGTGTGTGTGTGTGTGTGTGTGTGTGTGTGTGTGTGTGTGTGACTGGGTGAGTGTATGGGTGACTGGGTAAGTGAGTGAACTGTGTGTGTGTGACTGGGTGAATGTATGGGTGACTGGGTAAATGAGTGAACTGTGTGTGTGACTGGGTGAGTGTATGGGTGACTGGGTAAATGAGTGAACTGTGTGTGTGACTGGGTGAGTGTATGGGTGACTGGGTAAATGACTGAACTGCATGTGTGTGTGACTGGGTGAGTGTATGGGTCACTGGGTGAGTGAGTGAACTGTGTGTGTGTGACTGGGTGAATGTATGGGTGACTGGGTAAATGAGTGAACTGTGTGTGTGATTGGGTGAGTGTATGGGTGACTGTGTAAGTGAGTGAAATGTGTGAGTGTATGGGTGACAGGGTAAGTGAGTGAACTTTGTGTGTGTGTGACTGGGTGAGTGTATGGGTGACAGGGTAAGTGAGTGAACTGTGTGTGTGTGACTGGGTGAATGTATGGGTGACTGGGTAAATGAGTGAACTGTGTGTGTGACTGGGTGAATGGGTAAATGAGTGAACTGTGTGTGTGACTGGGTGAGTGTATGGGTGACTGTGTAAGTGAGTGAACTGTGTGTGTGTGACTGGGTGAGTGTATGGGTGACTGGGTAAGTGAGTGAACTGTGTGTGTGTGTGTGACTGGGTGAGTGTATGGGTCACTGGGTGAGTGAGTGAACTATGTGTGTGTGACTGGGTGAATGTATGGGTGACTGGGTAAATGAGTGAACTGTGTGTGTGACTGGGTGAATGTATGGGTGACTGGGTAAATGAGTGAACTGTGTGTGTGACTGGGTGAATGGGTAAATGAGTGAACTGTGTGTGTGTGACTGGGTGAGTGTATGGGTGACTGGGTAAGTGAGTGAACTGTGTGTGTGTGTGACTGGGTGGGTGAGTGTATGGGTGACTGGGTAAATGTGTGTGTGTGTGTGACTGGGTGAGTGTATGGGTGACTGGGTGAGTGTATGGGTGACTGGGTAAATGTGTGTGTGTGTGACTGGGTGAGTGTATGGGTGACTGGGTGAGTGAGTGAACTGTGTGTGTGTGTGTGTGTGTGTGTGACTGGGTGAGTGTATGGGTGACTGGGTAAATGTGTGTGTGTGACTGGGTGAGTGTATGGGTGACTGGGTGAGTGAGTGAACTGTGTGACTGGTTGAGTGTATGGGTGACTGGGTAAATGTGTGAACTGTGTGTGTGTGTGACTAGGTGAGTGTATGGGTGACTGGGTGAGTGAGTGAACTGTGTGTGACTGGGTAAATGAGTGAACTGTGTGAGTGTGTGACTGGGTAAATGAGTGAACTGTGTGTGTGTGACTGGGTGAATGTATGGGTGACTGGGTAAATGAGTGAACTGTGTGTGTGTGACTGGGTAAGTGAGTGAACTGTGTGTGTGTGTGACTGGGTGAGTGTATGGGTGACTGGGTAAGTGAGAGAACTGGGTGTGTGTGTGTCTGGGTAAATGAGTGAACTGTGTGTGTGTGTGTGTGTGTGTGACTGGGTGAGTGTATAAGTGAGTGAACTGTGTGTGTGTGACTGGGTGAATGTATGGGTGACTGGGTAAATGTGTGAACTGTGTGTGTGTGACTGGGTGAATGTATGGGTGACTGGGTAAATGAGTGAACTGTGTGTGTGTGACTGGGTGAATGTATGGGTGACTGGGTAAATGAGTGAACTGTGTGTGTGATTGGGTGAGTGTATGGGTGACTGTGTAAGTGAGTGAAATGTGTGTGTGTCTGGGTGAGTGTATGGGTGACAGGGTAAGTGAGTGAACTGCGTGTGTGTGTGACTGGGTGGGTGAGTGTATGGGTGACTGGTTAAATGAGTGAACTGCGTGTGTGTGTGTGTGTGACTGGGTGAGTGTATGGGTGACTGGGTAAATGTGTGAGTGTATGGGTGACTGGGTGAGTGTATGGGTGACTGGGTAAATGTGTGTGTGTGACTGGGTGAGTGTATGGGTGACTGGGTGAGTGAGTGAACTGTGTGTGTGTGTGTGTGTGTGTGTGTGTGTGTGTGACTGGGTGAGTGTATGGGTGACTGGGTAAATGTGTGTGTGTGACTGGGTGAGTGTATGGGTGACTGGGTGAGTGAGTGAACTGTGTGACTGGTTGAGTGTATGGGTGACTGGGTAAATGTGTGTGTGTGTGACTAGGTGAGTGTATAGGTGACTGGGTGAGTGAGTGAACTGTGTGTGACTGGGTAAATGAGTGAACTGTGTGAGTGTGTTACTGGGTAAATGAGTGAACTGTGTGTGTGTGACTGGGTGAACTGTGTGTGACTGGGTGAGTGTATGAGTGACTGGGTAAGTGAGTGAACTGTGTGAGTGTGTGTGTGACTGGGTGAGTGTATGGGTGACTGGGTAAATGTGTGTGTGTGACTGGGTAAATGAGTGAACTGTGTGAGTGTGTGATGTTCTGTTCAGGGTGTGTCCCTTGTCCCGTGATTCTGAGGAGGAGTCTGGATTGAATCTGAATGAATGAATGAATAATTTAATTACAGTAAAAGAACCAGCTAAATACACATCTGTTCTCCTGCTGCCTGCTCCCACAAGGTGGCGCAACAGCAGAGTGTTCAGCCCCTTTTACACTGGACCCTAACAGAGCTGTCCCATTCCAACCAGGATGCCCCCCCCCCACACACACACACGCTCCACAGAAAGAAACAATGTCTGATCAGACCTAACTCCACCGACAGGAAACATTTCACTTTCAACCATTTCCTGCTGAACACGTTTAACTGGGTTTAGGACCCTCCCCCTCCCCCCTCTGTCTCTAATCTGATCTGACATCAGCCCGAGGAGCTTTCACAGAAGATTCCATTCACCTCCATGGTCCCAACTCTACAAGCAGCTCCAGAGTGGTCTGTCCCGATAATCACGTTATTGATTTATCGTACGATATACAGACACTTCCTCTGTGATGTTTACTGACCTCAGTGCTGCCCACTGCTCGCTGTGTGTGTGTGTGTTTACAGAATAAATGTCTCCAGTGTTTGAGCCGCTCGCTCTGTTCTGGAGCCGTGTGAATGTGGGTTTATTTTATTTATGTTTTAAACATTATATTATTGCAGTCTGAATATTCTTAATATCTAAGATTTTGCTAAAACTGTAAAGGGGTGTATAACCACATTATGCCGCTACTGTGTTGTTTATAACAGAGGCATGAAGGTATTTTGTAATCAGTTATTTTTGGGGGCAATATATCAACCACCATGTGACAGAACTCTCTCTAGAAGCAGAACACCCTCCGTCTCTGGAGCTACAGCCCGAACTGGAGAATTCCCATTTTACCAGCCCCTGACCCCCACAGCTATGCTCCTATCAGAACACACTCCTGATTAATCCCTTCAGGGTTTCAACCCTGATCTACCTTTGGTGAACTAGCCGTCGCCTGGAACAGGGCGTGGAACCGGAAGGTCATGACTGAAGTGGCCTTGACTAAGACGTCTAACCCGCAGCTACTCCCCAGGTACCGTGTGTAGGGCCGCCCACCGCTCCAGGCACTGCTCACTGCCCCCTAGTGTTCACTAATGTGTGTGTAAATGTTGCACTGCACACATCGAGTTAAATGCAGAGACAATGAACCTGTCGAGTGCCTTATTTCTGAGTGTTTGCAAAACTTTTGTAGGCACCACTGCTCTCAACTACACCTTTCTCTAATGATTTACCACCAGCGCTCACTAAACGCCACTCAGAAACCCAACAAATCACACACACGGGGTCACATCAGTGAAAGAGAAAGACAAAGTAAACAGAGGCCAAAGAAATTTGGAAGAAAGGGAGAGAGCAAAGACGAAGGACAAAATGCTGAGAAAGGGACACAGAACAGAGAGAAAACTTAGAAACTTACAGAGAAACAGAAGGAAACAGCACAAAGTGGAGAGACAAAGAGAGGAAGAAACAGAGAATGAGCAGAGGACGAGCAAAGCGCAAAATGTTATCATTTTATTTACAAAGTTTTTGTTTTGTTGTCATACAGAAAGTAAAAATGTAGCTACAACCTTGATTTTTGTGCGATCCGAGCAGCCACAGGAAAAATTATGGCTCTCTCAGTGCACAGTTGCTATAGCGATTAATCTTACTCGGGAAAATAGAGAACGAAAAACAAAAGGATTTAAAAAAAAAAAACAAAAAAAAAAAAAAAGAGGGGGAAGAATAATAAAACAAAAGCAAACCACAAACAGAAAAACCTCAAAAAAAAAGCCAAAAAATAAAAATTATATAAACAATTTAACAAAATATTAAAAGCACAGACCCAAAAAAACAAAACAAAACAAAAAAAACCTAGATACCAGTCCCCAAAAGTCCTCACACGGGTCTTTAAACACACAGGGGCGGGGCAGATGTGGGGGCGGGGCCAGGAGGGGAAGGAGGGCCAGGGTTGGATGGTGAATCTGTGGAATGCTGATTGGTTCCGTCCGGTAAAGTCCACCCCACAGGAGCTCAGAGCAGAGAACAATGTGGAGGAAAAGGGGAGGGGTGGGAGATGGAGGCGGGGCTTTCAGGGAAAGAGGGAGGGGCAAAATGGAGGTCGGTAGCGAATGGGCTCGGCTCCTTAGTCCTCGTCCTCATCTTCGTCCTCGTCTTCGTCGTCCGCTTCACGTTTCCTCTTCTCTCCCTTCGGCGCTGCGTCCTCGTCTTCTAGAAAACACACGAAAACGCATGAGCAACACGAGACAGAAAAGAGACAGATCAATAACTCATTTTACCTGCTCTGTGCGGGTCCTAAACATTGGAGAACAGTGTGTGAAAGGGGCTAACAGACTCTACTCTCTGATTGATTTCCCACAGCTCACCCATGAAATGTATCAGTGTCGTCTCTAACCCCGTCTCTAAGGGGAACAGTGGGCTTTGGAAACCACATCAACGGCGGTGGTAACGTTAAGCGGTGTTTACTCATGGTGTATCGGCGTGTTGTTGTTGTTTGGGACTGAACACAGCTCCGTCATCAGTTCAGACAGATCAGTAGAGTTTGTTCCTTCCTTGTTGCAGCGTCCAGCTCTCGCTGGATTCTTTCGTCGGCCACCGATCCGAGGAGCGTTTGAACCTCTTCAAAAGACCACGGCGTCATTTTACGAGCTGCCGTCGTGAGTCGGATAAAAACAAACGTGATCTCTGCTGCAGCTGGAGATTTTACAGATGGAGAGTTGGTGCTGGTCGTCTGCGTTGCGTGGCGTAGAGTGACGACTCTCTCTGGACGATCAGCGCTCTGCAAGGTTTACACGCCACGGTTTAGTCCCTACTCGACTCGCTCTGAACCACGAGAGAACAGCCACTAAACAAGAACCCGCTTCCAGAACCAGGACCTGATTCACCTGGTGGAGCAATGCTGAACTGAGTCCAGTTGAGTAGGGACCCTGCCGTGGAAAAGCCCTGTATGTGGCTGCCCTGGCTCTACAGCCACAGTCCACTCTCTAATGTGCATTTTTCAAACGCTCTGAGGGTAGAGTTCAGCTCAGATTGAAGATTTACACACACTCACCTTCATCATCGTCATCATCTTCATCGTCGTCTTCATCGTCATCTTCATCGTCTACGTCTCCGTGCAAGTTGTCCTCCTGAATCAGAGAAACGTGGTCAGTTTGTTCAGCCAACTTTATATTCACCTGCTACTCACTGATCGTTTAAGGTGGAATGGAAAATTCCAACACACAGCCGACTCCAGCCTCGTCTTCAGGCGGAGTCTCTAACTCCCCGAGACCTGGGTCACTGTGCCTCTCTGTGGTGTAAGATTACGTAATAAAATATTCTCACCTCATCTTTTCCACTAAATTCTTCGTCTTCCTCTCCTTCTACTTCATCCTCATCCTCCTCTTCATCATCTTCTTCCTCATCGAAGTCTTCCTCCTCTCCGTCCTCGTCCTCCTCTCCCTCACCGTCTGCGTTACACAGAATTAAAGCCGAGGTCAGTCTCTCGGTGAAGAAAACGTGTTTAAAACGACTGAAGACAGCAACATTATAAAAAAACATTATAATTCCCCAAAAACTGTTCTGGAGTCCAACTAAAATCATGAGGAGGAGGAGAAGAGGGAAGTTATTATTATTTAAATTACAAATAAATATAAACAAATCCACGTTATTGACTCTTATATTTTAAAAGATAAATATGATTTATTTAGGATTTGGCCAAAAGCACAAAGCCCTCCTGATTTTCTAAAGCATTTAATTATTGCAGTTTATTAAGATTTAAATGACGTATTAATATTCAGTGTCAACTGTGAAGCTGATCTAATTGTTTTAAGACATTTCCCAATACTTTTGGATCATTCTTTGGTGCAGTCTTTGTAACACTTTGTAATTAAACAAACAATTCATCGGCAGCTGAAACGAAACAAAGCTGAATCAAAATGGAAACGAATATTCGTCCAAAAAGTGAGAGTATTTTAACATCTGCTCGTCTCTCACCGCGGGAACAGTCTCTACTCTCCTGGGAGACCTTACTCTAGACGTTGTGGAACATAGCTGTGAGGATCTGATGGTGTTCAGCCTCATAATCATCAGTGAGGGTCAGGGGCTATGACCTACCCTCCACACCGTTGCAACTAATCTCACGCAGGTGTTTCAGATTGTTTTTCACACTGACCTTCATCATCATCATCATCCACTCCGTCTGCCTCTCCGTCCGAGTCGGACGCCTCTCGGTCCTCCAGGTCATAACCATCCAGATACGTGAGCTGCGGCAGCAACTTAAACACACTCTCTCTGTAGTCGTTCAGATTCGTCACTTCACAGTTGAACAGATCCAGACTCTTTAGGTGGTCCAACTTTTTCTGCACCGTTCAGAAAAAAGGACTCTGATTAGATGACAATTCACTGTCAAGTTCCTGGAGAAACTCCAAGGATCAGTCAATCTGATCGTCCCCAAAAATGAAGGAAAACATTCATAAAAACTGTTGATTGTTTTTTTTTTTTTTTTTGATGCAATTTACACAAGTTTAAAAATCAAATTGATTGGTGGTCACTGAAAGAGCCATTGAGTTACTGAGGTTTAAAACTGGTTTAGAACATCACCACTAGGTGTCAGTAAAATGGCTGCTCCATGAAACTAAATGGACACCACAAGAGACTATAAACTTTATATAAAATTAAAGACACAAACCAAAGGCTCCAGCGTGCTGATGTCTTTCAGTTTGTTTCCGCTCAGATTTAGATGTGTGAGGTTTGGGAGTTTTTCTGCTAAAACGTCGAGCGCACCGGAGATTCTGTTGTCACTAAGTTCCAGCTGAAATCAATCAAAATTACAAACAAATATTAGATAATAAACATTACAAACACGTACAGGAAGTCACACGATGAAATGACATTGTTTATCCCTCTGTGTAAAAATAAAATGTAGGACAGTCAACACAGCTGGAATTTCCTGTCAATTTTAGTGCACAATTTAACACATTGCAAAAATATAACAAAATATGGTCAAGACAAAGGCAATATTTCATCAAATATAAAGATACCGTTCACTGCTAATGTTCAGATTTCCGGGTTGTCACACGCTGAAGAGGTGTTCACATTTAAATCTAAAATCATGCCAAATTTTGCATTCAAAACTACATATAAATTTGCAAAAAAAATGTAATTTTGAAAAAAAAAAACAGGGCAACATTTCACAAATAATTATCAGAAATAACAAAATAAAAGCTCTGACCTTTTTGAGTTTTGCGAGTTTCGGGAGGTTGGAGACTGACATTAAACCAACATTTATCAAACTGAGAAATTCAAGATTGACAAATTCTGCTGTGAGGCCTTCGATTTTCCCCTCATTTGATCTGCAGTTATCAAGGACGAGTTCTCGTACCTAGAACACAAACAAACAACAATAAACTTCAGAAGCTTCACCACAATACATCAACTCTTCTCAATTAGCTTTTAACACATTACAGAAAGCACTGGACACACAGTGAGAGGAGACTTTTATTATGTGGGTTGGGCTGGATGGGTTGTGCTAAAATAAAATTTTCAAAATAAAAGCCCAAAGTTTCTCTGATTTTAATCCTATAAAACAAACAAAAAGAAAAATGCCATAAAATTATTTACATTTTTAGTTTGTAATTTAACTAGTGGCTTGTTTTTAGCCACTTCCCAAAATCAATCGTTTTTAAGCAGTAGCTGTGAATTAAGAAGCGCTGATGTGGGTATATTTCCAGAACTTTGAATATCTGAGGAATTCACATGAAGGAATTTCTAAAACCTGGATTAGCAGATCATTGTTTAAAATCACAGAGCGTTTTCTGAGACTAAGCAAAGTTAAAAACGGTAAATCTAAAAACTTTAAGGGGTTTACAGCAATGCTGAAGTGTAAGTTAATGTTTCAAGAGAGTTTAAAGAATTTTATGAAGGAGGCACTTTATGCAGCAAGTCCAAAAACATTGAGAAGAAAGTATATGCAAACTTTTCACTCCAAGTATAAAAAGAAAAAGAAAAAACCCTTTGAGAACATTTTTATATATGCATTTTTCTTGCTTCATATGTGTCAGAATAAACAACAAATTAAATAATCTAAAAATAACTAAATAAATAAAAATAAGACACAGCAAGTTTAATGTCCTGATTATACTGACGGTAAACTGTGCTTCAAGCTGAAAATTAGCTGTAATGTTTAGAATTTTACATATTCTGTCCAAGGCCTTTGAGTAAATTAGAATTTAAGCTTTACACTATATAAAACATTGCTGAGATGTTCAGACACTGTGAGCTTAATGCTCCAAATTAAAAAAAATTGAGCAGATGTTGAAAGCAAGTATTACACAGCGATTTCTCAGACCAAATAAGCTTTATTTTGTGTGTAAAAACATTAAGTAGGTGTTGAGAGAATGTTTTGCCATGTTTCAACATTAAGAAAATGTTCCGAGAAAATCCTAAAACACTTGAGCAGATGTTGACAATAAGCTTAAAACTCCAAAATCATAAAAAAACACTTAAGTTAATGTGTTGGGTTGACAGCACCCAAAACTAAGACGACAATTAGAAATAGATTATGCTTTATATGTTTTAAGTCCACAAAATTGAACAGATGTTCGGGCAGCAGTTTTGTGCTGTACTTCCCAAAAAAGCTCTGATGAGAGTTAGAACAATGCCATTAGGGCCAAACTACAAAATAAATGTCCAGAGAAAGGGTGAGGTTTAATATATGCCTCAGGTCCAAAGACTTTGAAAAAATATTCTGACAAAGTTTAAGCTTGTTCAAAAACACTTGAGTGGATGTTTAGAGCAAAATACTGATAGATGCTTTATGCTGCACAACTAAAAACATATAGATATTGATAGGGGGAAAACCTTAACGCTTCAAGCCCAAAAACATTAGGAAAACGTTATGTGGCATGTCCAGAAACATTGGTTAGACGTTGAGAGCGGGAGAGAGGGCTTTATGCGGAGTGCCCTGTTGGCAGTGATGGAGAGTCGGTGTTAGTGTTGTTAGCTCTTCACAGCAGCTCTTAATGACAAATGCAGCGTTTTACTGGTAGCAGCGGCTCATCTCGCCGCCTTTAAAACCATTAATCAGAGCGGGACGTCGAGTGGAAAACTAGCGAAGGCGATTAAACGCTTCTTTGTCGAATATTTTCTGCTGCTGTCTACGAGAGAAAAGCCGTGAGCGGAAATTTAGTGAGACACAAAGATGGAGAGAGTTTCTTCTCTCGCGGCGGCAAAGACAACATGGCGCTTTCCTACACGCAGCACAGCTCTGAGAAAAGATCTCGATATTAACGACTTTAAATGCTGCATGTGGCGTGTGTGATGTGTTTATTACGGTTTGTTTTCCCGTAATCTTGTTTTTTCGACCGTGTCTGCATGTTTGTGAGATGATTTTGTCTTGATTTTTACGTTTTTACCCCTCACGAAGCAAACAACTCGGTATTAGCAACTGGGGCTACTTTTTTTGGGGGGGGCCGGGAAGGCCTTTTTAATTCGTAGTTTGTTCCAAAACCCTAATGCTGTTTTACAAATTATGGCCCGGGAAGCGTTGCAGTGGTGATATTTAGCAAACAGGGTCATTTACGATTTGAGAAATCCTCATTATTAAAGGTTAAACTGGCTATTTTTGGGAGATTAGCTGATGTTGGTGTGTGGCGTAATGGCGGGAAAAACCGCTGATTAAAACTGTCACTCCGCGCAAACTTTCACTAAAATGGCTTCGATTATACGGCGTTTTTAGATATTCGGAAGTCAAAATGATTCATTTAGGACATCTCCAGAAGATTTAAAACGTTCAAATCTGCAGCTGAGCCACCTCAATAATGACTAGGAGTGCTCGTCTTTTTTTGCCTACTGGCACACACCTACAATGTGGGGAACTATTTTTCTTCCGCATAAACACTTAAATATTACAGCTTATTCCATATAATATGAGCACACACGCGCAAAAACGTCTAAAGACACGAGCTAAGCGTTTTAAAGCCGTTTCCACAGCCTTTTTCGCCTTAAAGAAACGGGCAGCACTACTGTGTTAAAAGCCTATAGCAGCAAACATGGCCACCACGCACAGTGTGGGTGAGATACGTTAAAGCAACGCTGCACAGCGCTGGAGGAGAAAAGTTGACGCTTAGTGAAATAATTTCTCAACATTTGGACGAATTAAAAGCTCCAGAGCCGTAATGTGGAGCTCGCATGAGAGCTCGGGAACAGCTTCGCCGTTTGGAACAACCTCGAGAGCGCGAAACGATTGAATAAAACGTGTTTTATAAGGTTTAGTGAATCAAAACAAGGCAGAGTGGCGTTAGAGTGAATGGAGTCAATAGAGAAGCAGCGGTGCATTGAGTTAAAGCCATGTGGCCACAAGATAGCAGCGTTAAAGCAGAAAAACGAAAGGATTTGGTGTTTATTAAAAAAAAAAACTGATTTTTTTAAAAAACAACTACTCACATCAGATGGTGTCCTGTTCCTAAGCTCCAAATGGATCCTCTTTTTCATGTCCATGGCGCCCTTTGCACTGTTTTTCTCTGTTTTTTGTCCCGCTTTGTGTTTTTCCTGTTGAAAATCTAAAAGAGAGAGATGCCCCGATGGAGGAAGGGCTCAATAAATGATCCGATTCTAAACCAAACGCCAACTTACTCGGCTAGGACAGAAACCATGGAGGGAAACGGCACTCTAACACATATATCTCACTCCATAGCGCCATCCAAAGGCGAAGCAGCGCAACGACACAGCGCCAAACCGGGGGCGTCACGATTAAAGCCACTCTGCCCCTTTTCTTTTGTTACATCACAAGTATTCCACTTTTTTCCTTTAAAAATACCACCTTAATATTGTGAGCGCTCATTGTTTTTCTTTCACAAAAGCACTGTCCCAAGTAAAGCACCAAAGAAATACATATTTAAATAAAAAAACAAATTTTAAATGCCCCTTACATTTATTAAAAACCCATGATATGCACAGCCCACGTATAAATAGTCACACATTCTACACTGATTGTCCACTGCTGTGTCTGATCCACTCTACACCACCACCACGTCAGTGTCACTGCGGCGCTGAGAGTGACCCACCACCACATCACACCTGCTCTGTGGGGGTCCTGAGCGCTGAGGAACAGGGGGAGAGGGGGTGATAAAGTATGAGATTAGACCACTGTTCTCCATCATCATCACTCCACAGAGACTCTGTAGACGGTGGTGGAGAGGAAATTAAATGCTGGGTGTGTGTTTGGGGACGTCCGGTTCCATTCACAAACACTGGAGAGTAATCTGAGTCCGTAGCGTCCACCGCTGCCCCCCAGGACACTGCCATCACTGTGTTTACAGCTTACACGGGGTTCGGGTGGATTTCCCCTCCCTGGTGTGTGTTGCAAATGAGAAGGGCACAGATATTTACCTGGACACACTCGGGTTTTTGCATACATTTTAAATTGTAAACACACATTGCCGTTTATGAATGTTAAAGTAGAATAAATATTACTGTTATAACATGTTTATTAAAGAGCATTAATGAAAGGAACCTGTCGTTATTAATGAGTTTTATTAATGAGGAACTTTACACAGACAATAATAGATAGTACTCCACTGATCCCCGAGGAAGCTGCAGGTTAATTGTAGTAATTAGAGTAGGTTTATTAATAATACACAGATTAACTGAGAATGATAAGACTAAAAACTAACTTCACTGGAGATATGAGCTTTGTTCTTAGTGTTTTGATAATATTCATTTCAAAGTTACAGAAATTGTTTATGTTTTGGAAAGTGTGGCACCCCCTGAAGCCCCCGGAACAGAGGCCCTTTGAGGCGAGAGGGTTATTTGCATTGAGCTGAAGTGAGTATTGTATAAAACGAGGCATGAGAAATTTTACGGCTTCCTGCACACACACACACACACACACGCACACAGAAACATGCCTAGGGACACACACACACATACAGAAACATGCCTAGAGACACACACACACACACAGAAACATGCCTAGAGACACACACACACAGAAACATGCCTAGGGACACACACACACACACATCACATGAAAAGACTTAGTCTGGACCCCTACAATTCTGAACTACTGTAGTCAGAGGGGGATAAAGTATGCAGAGCAACAGTGTGAAATTGTAGAACTACAAACTGATCAGTGACTGGAGAAACGAGACGTGTTCCTAATGTAATGGCTGATTGGTCTTTAGTAAAGCTGTTACAGTCAGTGTCTGTTAAAGACAAGTACACGGAGTGGTTTAAGACGCTGAGGGAAATGTTCATCAGCATTGTCTCCTCCACCTGTTCCTTCACAGAAAACTGGTGTTTAACCAGCAGAGGGCACGAAGTGTGTGTGTGTGTGTGTGTGCGTGCATGTGCGTGTGTGTATGTGTGTATGAGTGTGTGTATGTGTGTGTGTGTGTAAAAGAGAGTTGACCACTTTGTCATTTACTGATAGCGCCATCCACAGAAGCTTCAAAACATTCAAAACTTTTCTCCATGAAAATACAGCTCCAGAGGCGTTTTATTCTGTGACGGTAAGAGGCTTTATTTAGGTTTGTGTTTTAGTTTTTTTAAGATTTATTTAACAGATATATTTTTGTTGAACTGATATTTTTGGAGATAGTAGTTTGACCGGTGTAGCACTTCACGGCTCTTAATTTATCATTAATTTATAGTTTTACCGTCTAATTTATTGATTCATTTTTTTAGCAACATGCTCAGAATTACGTTTTATTGGATTTATATCAAAATTACCATTAAATAAAAAAAATTAATAATTATAATATTTTTAGTAAGATTTTTTTACTTGTAATATTTTATTTTATATCATTGCTTGTAGTTCCCTTTTTTATTACGCAATCAATAAATAATAATAATAAAAATACAATACATAATAAATAATACAATAAGTCGTTCTCTTCTCACATGAACCTCTATATTAGTAGTAGTGAGATGAGTATTGTTATTAGTAGTGTGATGAGTATTGTTATTAGTATTGTTATTAGTATTGTTATTAGTAGTGTGATTAGTAGTGTGATTAGTATTGCTATTAGTAGTGTGATTTGTATTGTTATTATTAGTATGGTTAGTATTGTTATTATTAGTGTGATTAGTATTGTTATTATTAGTGTGATTAGTATTGTTATTAGTAGTGTGATTAGTATTGCTATTAGTAGTGTGATTTGTATTGTTATTATTAGTGTGATTAGTATTGTTATTATTAGTGTGATTAGTATTGTTATTATTAGTGTGATTAGTATTGTTATTAGTAGTGTGATTAGTATTGCTATTAGTAGTGTGATTTGTATTGTTATTATTAGTGTGATTAGTATTGTTATTATTAGTGTGATTAATATTGTTATTAGTAGTGTGATTAGTATTGCTATTATTATGAGGATTATTATTAAGTCTGATGTTGAGTCCTGGGAGCACAGAAGCAGAAGGTTCAGTAGAAGTTGGTTTTCCTCTGGTGGTCAGTTAGTGTCCATGTGTTTGGTGCAGATTGAGGACACGCCCAGCGAAGGGCAGTGGAGATAAGAGTTTAGCGCCAGAAAAAGGTTGGCTTTAGACACATTCAAAACCAAACACATCAGCAGCAGATGGAAGCGAGCGGCTCTGTCTCGTCCTCGCGGCCCGCCGCAGTCACATCAGAGAGGAATGATTCCGAGGGGAGAGTTACACCCAGACGCTCCAGGTTTAAACCCGGAGAAAACACCCGGAGTAACTCTGCGGTGGGAACATAGCACATTTACTGGGGATACATTTTAAAAGTGTTATTTTAAAACTTACAGTGTGCATTTAACACTGGAACATTAGCTGTGAAATACACTTCAGAAATAAATACACTGCAGACTACAGAGTACAGAGTGTGTGTGTGAAACTGTCCACAAGTGTAAGTGTGTGTGAGTGACTGGGTGAGTGTGTGTGAGTGAGGGACTCGGGGAGTTTGTGGGGGACAGTCCAGGATGTGTTCCTGGCCTGTGCTCAGTGATTCTCGGTACAATCCAGACCCACAATGAACTCGAACAAGATGAATGAATGAATGAGTGAATGAATGAATGAGTGAATGAATGAATGAATGAATGAATGAATGAATGAGTGAGTGAGTGAGTGCTACCTTTGTAATTCTGCTCATGTTGTGTATGTGAAGGCTGTAACACTTCAGTAACACTTTCCTCAAGTGTGTGTTTAAGGAGATGTAAGTGCTGCTGTGTTGTGGCAGGGTTATTGCAGGAGTGTGAAGGGGTGAATAGAGAAGTAACAGCTTTAAAAGATGAAACACAGACAAAGCACAATGCTCTGACTTGGCTTGACCTGTTTTTTTTTTTTTTTTTTTTTTTTCTACTGTGCCAAGTCCTCCACCTTCGTAAATAAGATAAGAGCGACGTTGTAGGAACGCTCCCAGTTTCTCTGTTAATGTTTCACCAGATAATTATTCTCTCTGGGGCAGGAACCACAAATGAGCACGATTCCTTTCCCTCTCTTTTTTTCTGCCCCTTGGTCCAATGCACTATGTCCATTTGACAGGAGGACAAAATGGAGGAGACGTTTGAGAAAGAGAAGCCGCCAGTGGAAGTGAAAGCTCCGGATCAGGATGATGGTACAGCTGTTTATTGTATTTAATAATGTTTCCAAACTTAAATAAGATATATTTACACAGTGCAATGAGTTTCATTTTGTTGCTCATTTTTTACTTTTTGAACAGCACTTCTGCAGCTGAGGATCACTAAGTTAAACACAGATGGAAATGCACTGTTTACTAATAATTTCTGTTAATTACAGTTTGCTACAGAAGGTTGTTTTAATTTTAAATAAATAAATATATATAACTAACCGCTATAGTTCTAATTCAGAAAAGTTGTAAAGTGCTAGCCCTGGTGAACTGCCTTTTGCCCCACATTTGTGTTTTGATAGAAACAGTGCCAGATTAATCCAGTTTTTGTTTGCTATGACTTTTATTATGTAATTGGCGGCTAGCATTGCAGTCAAAACTTTACAAAGCAGCGCTAATCTAAATGTGTCTCTAAAGCAAAAGCCATTAGTGAACTTTGTTCTGTTTTGTTCTAAATTAAAACTGCACAGTGTTATGGTTCTGTTTTGGATTTGTTAGTCTGAATTTAAGTGAAACTATAAAAACAATTAAATTAAATTTAGCGCCAGTGTGTTAGCTGCTTTTACGCTAATGTAGCTAAAACTGGTAAAAACATCCATCCTTTAGCTGAAATAATCTAAATTAGTATCTAATAGATGGAGTTACACTGCGTCTGACACTTTACACCACACAGGTGTCTGTAAATATGGATTAAAGTATGTTAGCATAATGCTAAAAACAGAGCTGAAGCCTGTATATGTGCAATGATTGTGTATTTTGGTTTAAAATTCAGTTCAGTTAAATTCTACTCTGTCCTCTCTGTCTTCTTCTATTCTACTCAACTATGTTGTATTCTTCATGTCCTCTGTTCTGTTCTGTTCGGTTCGGTTCTGTTCTGCTGCAGGGGGTATCGGTCGGAGGCTGAGAGATCGAAACCTGCTGAGGAAGAGGAAGGCCGAGGCAGAAGAGAAGGAAACTAACCAGTGGGTTTATGGGTAAAGTTAGTCCTGATGCAGGGGTTTATGGGTAAATTTTAGTTTAGCCCCGCCCCATTATCCTACATTTGTTTAGCACCGCCCATTCCGTCTGCAGTTTAACGCTTCCCCATTCATCCTGCAGCACTTTAGCCCCTCCCCATTCAGCCTACAGGCTACATTACCTGAGACACAGCCAATCAGAACAGAGCTCATTTACATATATCCGGCTTAAAATGACAGCAGTGAAAACAGCCAGTTTAACCCTTTAAAGTGAAAAAAGGGATGAAGAATGAAGTGTGAGTGTTTAGTGGGTGTTATAAATATCTTTTTATTCCTGGGATTGCGCAGGGCTCAGAGCAGGAAGAGAGAGCGGAAGGAGCCCAGCAGCACTCCGGGGAAGAAAGGACGACCGAGGAAAAATAAAAACATCGACATTTCAGAACCTCAGCCCAACGAAGCTGACGTCCAGATCTCACTGCAACCGGAGATTCTCCACACAGCAGAGGACGCTCCTCCGGCTCCCTCCGTTCTGTTACCTGCAGCTATTCCAGCCCCGGCTCTTGCTCCGGCTCCGGCTCCAGTTCTGGCTCCAGCTCCAGTTCTGGCTCCTGCTCTGATTCCGGTTCCTGCTCCAGTTCCGGCTCTAGTTCCAGTTCCTCAGATGATATCCGTCCCGGAAACGTCCCCAGAAGTGACCTCACAGCCGGCCGAGATTCTGATTGAAGACCTGGGTCCCGACGAGGAAGAGGACAAACCGGTGTCTCAGGACAGGCTCGTCATCGATCAAGGTTTTAAAACAACCCTTTGTTTTTAAAAATTAAAGGTGCAATATGTATTTTTTACAGCCGTAAATAAGCAAACAACATTTATGATAGTGATTGTTTATTGCTTTATAATCTTCATATAAAGTAGCAGAATGAATTTGTGATTAAACACATTGTTCCATTGAGTATAACTTAGCAACCAACTGGGATACCATAGCAACAGCCTAGCGACTCCTTAGCAACCACCTGGGATATTACAGCAATGGCTTAGCGTCTTATAATAGTTCTTCATTACACTGTAGTTGCTTTACTGATGCATTAATTGTCCAAAAATGTTATCTTCTGTTGCGTTCACATACCCATGAGCTTAAAGTTACCATGCTAACGACCATGAGCCAGCCAGAAGAGTATAACTCCTCCCCACATTGAGCTGTGTGCTCTCTGTTGTGATGGAGCACCATCCAGGATCTTCCAAAATAACTAACATCAGCACCTGATCCCATTAATGATGTCATGGCTGAATGCCATCAAATCCTCACTGCAATATTCTGCTACATCTAGCGCAAACCTTTCCCAGGAGAGTAGAGACTGTTCCTGCAGTGAAGAGAGGAACACACTCCTGATTAATGCCCCCCGTTTACCCCCCGTCCCTCTGTGTCCTCAGGTGCCGCGGAGGAGCCTCCAGCTGACCTCGCCGAACAGACCAAAGGGTTTTCTGAGCCACTTGTAGCCTCATCGTTTGCTCCGGCACAGCAAGACTATCTCCCTGAGAATCTGCTGTAATTCAGCAATACCACCTTAAAACAGCCAAGCTTCCTACCCTGCTGGTTAACCCTTTAATCTCCAGTTTAATGTAAGAAAGGCAAAGAGCTGAGGGTTCCCGCTCCTGATCTCAGTCAAGAACAAATGTATATTTATTCCTGTGCTCTGCTTTGTCCGTGAAATGTGACAAACTGTGTTTATTTGAGCCTCGAGACGTTGTTTTTTCCACACAATGAAAATTTTAAATAAATCTCATAGTTTCTATCTCTGTTTGTTTGCTGAGTTGTTGTTGTTATTATTAAAACTGACATGAGAACAGTCTGAGAGAATGCAGAGGGGGCCCCTGGGTGTTGACCCTATCATCAGGAGGTCGCTGGTTCGATCCCCGGTGATGCCTCACTATCCGAGGCTGGGGGTCCTGACTCCCCTCGTCATATGGCATGGTGTCTGCTGGCTGATGTGATGGGCCTGGGCAGTCGTCGCTCTCCCCCGGTGTGTTGGTTTGTCTGGTGTCTTCATTAGCAGCAGTGTGAACCGAGGCAGCGCTGGGGGTGTTGTGTGTGACGGGAAGACAATGAATGTTTGGGTAAAAATATGACAGTTTCTGGGGGACAATAAAAACAAAAACGAATAGCTATCACAGAGAAGTTTAATTTTTATTGTGGTCACCAGGAAATAAAACAGCATTAGCGCCATCTGGTGCTCGACTGTAGTAGCTCTCAATATAAAATATAAAAGGACGTTTTAATCTGCATTAGATTTAAGGCTTTTAACACAATTAGTACCTGAACGTTTAATGAACAAGGACAAACTCTGCGGTGTTATTATTAATTACTCTTCAATAAAAGCACCCAATTCACTAAATTAAAGCACCTCTAGGTAGTATATTTACCTTAAAATTACAGCTTGAAAATCATTAGGGAGAATGTTGATGCTACTCTGGGTTCAGCACTGCAGAAACTGCACTATGTAAGTGCTGTTAAAGTGAATTAATTAGATTTATTTACTATTTAATTATATTTATTACTAATTAATTAATTAGATTCAGGGTGTAATACGTCACACCTAAGGAACCAATCCCGTCAACTCAGGGGCGGGGCTTTCCAGCTGCAGGCAAAAGGAGGAGGGGCGGGTGGAGATAGAGCCAGGGTTCATCCAGTTCATAGATGTGTACAGAATGAAGGGGTGAGAAGGCGTTACATCTGAGACTTTTAAGGAGTTAAGGGGCTTTTATTTTGGAAATATCTTCCACAGAGTGTTTGTGTTAATCCAGGGTCGGAGGGGGACTTTAATATCTATCTGCAACCCCCAGCGTTTAACAGCGCCCTGTATCTCTCACCTGGCGAAAGGTGTGTAATAAATGTGATTATTTAAATCAGTTTAACTGGCCCTAAGGTTTAAACCAATCCAGACTCAGTGACACTGGCGCTGAGCTGAATCCAGTGAAAGTTTCTGGCTGTCCAACACGCTACAGTCCGTGGCCACGTGGCCGCTCTGCGCATGCGCAGAGAGGAGCAGACTCGACTCGAGGCGAGGACCGCAGCTGACAGTTCATAAACTCTTCATTTTAAACCGGTTAAAACTCCACAAACTCACATTTAAACCGGATTACAGGAGGTTTCTGAGTCATGACTCCGTGCAGCTGCCGAGAGGAGGTCAGTTCACTGAGAAATCAGATCACAGCCATGAGGAAAGAGATAAAAAACATCAGGTAAACCACACACACACACACACACACAGAGGTTATATAATACCAGTCGTGGGCGAGGTACACAAACCATGTAATGAGTTACAGTACAGATACTACTAAAATATTACTCAGTTCTCTTTCTGGATCTTTCTTTTTACCTTTGTATCCCCAGCCCCTGGGGGACGTGTGTGTGTGTGTGTGTGTGTGTGTGTGTGTGTGTGTGTGTGTTGTACTTTCCCAGACAGTGCTGAGAGATGTGTGTAATGTGTTGTGTTTTCTCAGGAAGGGTCTGGACAGCTCTGTGAGAGCTCACTGGAAACACGTGAGACTTCTGCAGAGAGAACTGGACGCGTGGAGCAACAGGAAAAAGGAGGAGACAGAAGAAACAACAACAAATAAAACATCACAGGGATTACAGAGAGGAACAGAGCTCTCTTTAGAGACAGGTGAGAGAGTGTGAGTCAGAGTTGAGTAAGAGGTCGTGCGTCTCTGATGTTGTGAAAAAGACGTCAGAAAGAAGGTCCCTCTCAGTGGGCTGAGTGGAAGGGGATTTGACACTGTCCAAAACCAAAATTAAACTGATGAAGATATGAAAGCAACAATAGATCCATCTTCTTTCACATGTTCCACGCAGTTCCACGTTTCCAACAGAGAGGTCTCCAAATCCCAAGAGTTACAGAGTGCAGGTTTAACTCCTCAGATCCGTCATCTCTTTCTTCTCTCTTTTGCGGCTCAGGTCGGATTCAGACCGTTCCCATCGGCTTCATCAGTTCCTGTTTCTCCAGGAAGAACGGGACACCTCGTCAGCCCGGGCTGTGCATGCTGTCCCGCGCCACTCTGCAGATCCAGACTTCAGTTTTTAACAACCCAGACCACGCGCTGGACGGCCTCCAGCTCTACTCCCACGTCTGGTAGTGTGGTGTGTTCTCTCTGTGTCTGCGTGGGTTTCCTCCGGGTGACTGTCTGTGAGGAGTGTGGTGTGTTCTCTCTGTGTCTGCGTGGGTTTCCTCCGGGTGACTGTCTGTGAGGAGTGTGGTGTGTTCTCCCTGTGTCTGCGTGGGTTTCCTCCGGGTGACTGTCTGTGAGGAGTGTGGTGTGTTCTCTCTGTGTCTGTGTGGGTTTCCTCCGGGTGACTGTCTGTGAGGAGTGTGGTGTGTTCTCCCTGTGTCTGCGTGGGTTTCCTCCGGGTGACTGTCTGTGAGGAGTGTGGTGTGTTCTCTCTGTGTCTGCGTGGGTTTCCTCCGGGTGACTGTCTGTGAGGAGTGTGGTGTGTTCTCCCTGTGTCTGCGTGGGTTTCCTCCGGGTGACTGTCTGTGAGGAGTGTGGTGTGTTCTCCTTGTGTCAGAGTGGGTTTCCTCCGGATGACTGTCTGTGAGGAGTGTTTTATAGCAAGGGACTAAAGTTTAAATTTTTATACAAGGAATGTAAACAGTGTCTTACACAGTGTCTGTGCTTCAGAAATATAAACAGAATGCTTATACTTTGTAGTTTAATTTGGTTTCATTCAATTTCTTTTCATTGCAGGGGACTGAATATTCTTTTATTGTTCAATGTTTGTTATATTTATGTTTTTACAAGGAAATACTTTGCATTGTTTATAAACTTAAGGAATAAAAAGGAAGCGTAATGAGGAAATGGAACGGTGAGCACAGAGCATCGTGACACCTTTTTAGAACCAGGGAGCTCGCACTTTGTGCCGTGTCTTTTCAGAAAAGCATGAAGTCAGAAAGTGAGGCACTGGAGCAGCTGCAGTGAAGCTAAGGTCACTGTGTCCAATGCTATGAGTCAGACAGAGGGGTCTAGAGCCCCCAGCGCTGGGCAGAGGAGCAGTGTTCTCTGGAGTAATCATCTCTCTCTCTCTTTCTCTCTGTCTCTTGCTCCCTCTCTCTTAGGCTCATCTTCCTCTTCCATAAAAATGGTCACATGAGCTACAAAGCCAAAGTGAAGCCCCCGCGACTGAACGGTCGGAAGGTGGGGGTCTATTCCACACGCAGCCCCCACAGGCCCAATGCCATCGGACTCAGCCTCGCCAAACTGGACAGTGTCTCAGGTCAGACGCCCCCTTTAGGGCTAAAGCCTGTTACACCTCACTGTGTCTGTGGAGGGATGATGAGGACAAAGTTATAAAGTGTTTCACCCAGGACATTGTTTTTAAAAATGCACAGCCAATCAGAATGCAGCTCATTTACATATTTTAGAATAACAAATAGCCCAAAAGAATACAGTGAGTGTGTGTGTGTGTGTGTGAATGCCTGGGTGAGTGTGAGAGTGACCGGGTGAGATTGTGTGTGTGAGTGACTGCGTGAGAATGTGTGTGTGTGTGTGTGTGTGTGTGTGTGTGTGAGAGAGAGAGAGAGTGTGAGTGTGTGAATGCCTGGGTGTGTTAGAGTGACCGGGTGAGATTGTGTGTGAGTGACTGAGTGTGTGTGTGTGTGTGTGTGTGTGAATGCCTGGGTGAGAGTGACCGGGTGAGATTGTGTGTGAGTGACTGAGTGTGTGTGTGTGTGTGTGTGTGTGTGAGAATGCCTGGGTGAGAGTGACCGGGTGAGATTGTGTGTGAGTGTGTGATGTCCTGTGATGGACTGGAGCCTGTCCCCCATGATTCTGGGGGGGTCCCTCGACTCATGGCCCTGAACAGGAAGAAGTGATAACAGAAAGTGAATGAATGAATGGATGGATGAATGAATGAATGAATGGATGAGTCAAACATCTGATCTGTGTGGCACTGACGCTCTGCTGTTTACAGGTGATACTCTGCACCTGTCCGGAGTGGATCTGATCACTGGAACTCCGGTTCTAGATATTAAACCTTACATCCCCGACTACGACTCTCCATCCAGCGGAATACACACCGACACTCGATACAGTCACACGGAGGAGACCGAGGACTCTGAACCAGAACCAGAACCAGAGCCTGAACCTGAGGAACCACAGCGCTCAGAGAGTTTATCCCCATCATCCGAACTCAGTCCAGAACCGAGCCGCTCAGATTCCAGCTTCGATAAAACTGTGCTGGCGCTGAGAGAGTTCCTCCAGCAGGGGGCGCTGTGTGCAGAGGGAAGCACTGAAACGCAGCTCACTGAGAGAGAACCGGAGAGAGAGTGGGACTCCAGGTAGGAGCCGAGCAGAAACATCACACTGAGAAATAGATTTATGAGAATTTATTCTGTAAAGTCACAGACTTCAAACAGGAAGAGAGGAGGAGGAGGAAAATAGGGACATAAAAAAATAAGAAAATGAAAGACAGAAAAACAAAGAATAATAATGGAGTATTAAAGTAAATAATGAAGGAAAATCAAGGGGAAAAAAGAAAGTTAAATATATAGGAAGAAAAAAGGAAATAGTCAGAGGTTAGTGTTCTCCTCTGAGCGTGTTGAGTCTGATGAACAGAGGTGAGTGTTCTCCGAGCGTGTTGAGTCTGATGAACAGAGGTTAGTGTTCTCCTCCGAACGTGTTGAGTCTGATGAACAGAGGTTAGTGTTCTCCTCCGAGCGTGTTGAGTCTGATGAACAGAGGTTAGTGTTCTCCTCCGAACGTGTTGAGTCTGATGAACAGAGGTTGGTGTTCTCCTCTGAGCGTGTTGAGTCTGATGAACAGAGGTTAGTGTTCTCCTCCGAACGTGTTGAGTCTGATGAACAGAGGTTAGTATTCTCCTCTGAGTGTGTTGAGTCTGATGAACAGAGGTTAGTGTTCTCCTCTGAGCGTGTTGAGTCTGATGAACAGAGGTTAGTGTTCTCCTCCGAACGTGTTGAGTCTGATGAACAGAGGTTAGTGTTCTCCTCTGAGTGTGTTGAGTCTGATGAACAGAGGTTAGTGTTCTCCTCTGAGCGTGTTGAGTCTGATGAACAGAGGTTAGTGTTCTCCTCTGAGCGTGTTGAGTCTGATGAACAGAGGTTAGTGTTCTCCTCTGAGCGTGTTGAGTCTGATGAACAGAGGTTAGTGTTCTCCTCCGAGCGTGTTGAGTCTGATGAACAGAGGTTAGTGTTCTCCTCTGAGCGTGTTGAGTCTGATGATTGGAGGCGTGTTGATGAATCTGTTTCTCTTCTAGATTGTGTTTTGGGGCGGATTCCTACAGCAATATCGCGGCTTGGATCAGAAATCCTCCAGTGTCTGAACTCAACGTCCGATTCACTTCCACTGCGGAGAGAGAGATGCGAGAGTTTCAGCCGCCAGAGAGTACAGGTCTCTCTCTCTCTCTTTGTCTCTGTCTGTTTGTCTCTCTCTCTCTGTCTCTCTCTCTCTGTTCATACAGTTCTTCTTTCCACCTTAAATTCTTCAGAATTAAACGGCTGCACATTTTAAAGTAACAGTAGAAGAGTAGTTTTCTCTCCACTGATCGACTGGTTGCTCCTTTTAAGGTGGAATGCTGTGATGTTCTGTGTTTGTTTAGATCCAGTGAAGCCCAGGTTCCGGTTCCTGAAGGGTCCAGAAGAGTTCGAGGCGGCTGTTCGGGGGATTCTGTCGGCTGATCCGCGGTCAGTTTATCGGAGATCGCGCTGCAGAGACCGACTCTTCTTCTTCACTCTGGACACGGCCGACATCACGTGCTGGTTCGGGGACGGGTTTGTGGAGGTTCTGCAGGTCCGGCCCGTCCAAACCCAGCAGAGTCCGGGTTAAATCCCCCTCTGAACTCAAATATGAGGAGTGTGACGACTCAAGGGTCTGAAAGTAGACTTTTATTTTTAGTTCCACCTTAAACTAATTTTCCATTCCATGGATCTTTTATATTTTTGGTTTCACATCCTTTTTTACATTTTTTTAAAATTCCACCTTAAATCAACTTTCTGCTCTGTCTCTTATTGATCAGCTTGGTATTCATTCCACCTTAAATACTGGCAGCGGGAGCTCAGGGAACTGCTTTGACAGAGGAATGTATTTATTGATCAGCTTTAGTTTGGGAAATAATCAATATCCTGAAATAATAGGAACACGGTCATCTAGCCTTTGATCTCTTCTGGAATGTCTTTTTGCAATAAAATCATTGTCATGCGTTGTTATAGGCTCTGTGTGTGTGTGTGTGTGTGAGAGAGATTTATGGAGTGTACTGCTTGTCTCTCCTATAGCAACAACCCATACTTTCACCATTGAGGTGTGTGTGTGTGTGTGTGAGAAAGTGAGAGTGAGAGATTTTCAAAAAGTGGAAAACAAGCTTCTTCAAAGCAGGTGAAAAACTCTTTCTTGAAAGTCTTTCTATTAAACTCTTAGCTCTAGAAAATACATATTTCTCAACTTTGGAATCTAAAGAATTATTATAGTTTATTGTTGTCATTGTTATTATTGTCTCTCCACTGCAGAATTAATCTGCTTTAAGCCGCACACAGTGGGTGTAATTTAGACCTAAAAGCATGAAATGGGACGCTCGGGAGCAGCTGCACATGAGTGTGTGTGATGGCGGTGTGTGTTAGAGGGTGTGTGTGTGTGTGATGGCGGTGTGTGTTAGAGGGTGGTGTGTGTGTGTGTGATGGCGGTGTGTGTTAGAGGGTGGTTTGTGTGATGGCGGTGTGTGTTAGAGGGTGTGTGTGTGTGATGGCGGTGTGTGTTAGAGGGTGGTGTGTGTGATGGCGGTGTGTGTTAGTGTGATGGCGGTGTGTGTTAGAGGGTGTGTGTGTGTGTGTGTTAGAGGGTGTGTGTGTGATGGTGGTGTGTGTGTTAGAGGGTGTGTGTGTTAGAGGGTGTGTGTGTGTGTGATGGCGGTGTGTGTGTTAGAGGGTGTGTGTGTGTGTGATGGCGGTGTGTGTGTGAGATGGCGGTGTGTGTTAGAGGGTGTGTGTGTGTGTGTGTGAGAGATGGCGGTGTGTGTTAGAGGGTGTGTGTGTGTGTGTGTGAGAGATGGCGGTGTGTGTTAGAGGGTGTGTGTGTGTGTGTGTGTGATGGCGGTGTGTGTGTGTGTGTGATGGCGGTGTGTGTTAGAGAGTGTGTGAAGTTATAGTGTTGTTTTAAACTCATCATCTCTCACAAAAGGAACAACCCAAGGGCCGCTCTGAAGGACGATGGAACCAAAGCGCTCCCCTGCGTTTAAATCTCCAAGAGAAGTGAAGATCAAAGAGGAAAGATCTGAAACATCAAAGAACCCTCCACCAAACACCAGCAGCACGTTTCCCAGTGCTTCACCGGACAACATCGCCTTGAACGCACCCAGGAGGAACCAAGAACCCGTCCGAGGAACGTCGAGACACAAGCACCAACCTCCCGCCAAAGTGGCATCTGACCGCCTCTCAGAAAAACCGCGGAGAACCCAAGAACCCGTCCAAACGAAGCTAGAACCAAAACGCCCTCCTCCTTCCAGAGCTGTGTGTGAGACCCAGGAGAGGGCTGGAGGTAACGGGTCCTCTGTGATCCCTCAGAGAGACTGGAGGGTGGACTTCAGGAGTTTAATGGATGCTCTGCAGATCCAGAACAGCGCCTCCTTCAGGACAAAGGCCCAGCCACGCCCTCCGGCCCCGAGACCACGGCCCCCAGCCGCGAGGTCATGTCTCAGAGGTTCTCAGATGGAGACTCTGAGGAGACAGAAGAGCAGGAGGATGTCTCTGGGAGCTCTGGATGAAGGTGTGGAGAAAAAGAAGAGAGTTTCGTTCCGCCGCCGCTGCACCCTGGCCTCCCTCCCCGTGGCCCTGCGCGAGAGAGGGGGGGGTGATTTTATTCCACTGTAAAAGCAGTTTGGTGAATGGTGTTTATTTGAAGACACACAATCTCCTGAGCGCTCAGCGAGCAACAATTGAGCAATATTTTCTCTCCTGAAATCTACAGGCAGCATTATTCACCCAGAGACCAGAGGAAAATAAAGTTCTCTCTAAAATATTAGAAAGTTTGCAAAAGGTAACAATCGTCACTTCCCTGAGGTCAGAGCTTCCACAAAAATTCCTTTTCTTCGGTTTAAAGTGGATTTCACTGAGTAAATAATTACAAAAGAAATGTAGAAATGGGCCCTTTCTGTTTGGCCTTTAGCTACTGTCTGTTTGGATTAAAGTAAACAAACTTTCTTTTAGAGTGTGTGAGTGTGACGAGTAAACAGTTTAATTACTGTGTTATTCTGCAGACTAATATTTTTAAGTAAGAGTTATATTTCAGTTTAGTTTATTTTGCTTGTTGTGCCATTAATTAAAACACTGCACTCAGTTTTTACAGATTTATTAAAGACACTTTGTTAAACCGAATCATCCACAGCTGGAACATAATTCAGATCTGAACATTTTTTGTTTTTCTGGAAATAAATCCATGGCTGTAAAACAAGAAGCTTCCACTAGAGGCCGCTGTTGCTAAAGTCTCGGGCCGTGTCTCAAATGCACACTCACCCAGTCACTCACTCACAAGTGGAACACCCGGAGGAAACCCACGCAGACACAGAGAGAACACACCACACTCCTCACAGACAGTCACCCGGAGGAAACCCACACAGACACAGAGAGAACACACCACAATCCTCACAGACAATCACCCGGAGGAAACCCACACAGACACAGGGAGAACACACCACACTCCTCACAGACAGTCACCCGGAGGAAACCCACACAGACACAGGGAGAACACACCACACTCCTCACAGACAGTCACCTGGAGGAAACCCACGCAGACACAGAGAGAACACACCACACTCCTCACAGACAGTCACCCGGAGGAAACCCACACAGACACAGAGAGAACACACCACAATCCTCACAGACAATCACCCGGAGGAAACCCACACAGACACAGGGAGAACACACCACACTCCTCACAGACAGTCACCCGGAGGAAACCCACGCAGACACAGAGAACACACCACACTCCTCACAGACAGTCACCTGGAGGAAACCCACACAGACACAGAGAGAACACACCACACTCCTCACAGACAGTCACCCGGAGGAAACCCACGCAGACACAGAGAGAACACACCACACTCCTCACAGACAGTCACCCGGAGGAAACCCACGCAGACACAGAGAGAACACACCACACTCCTCACAGACAGTCACCCGGAGGAAACCCACACAGACACAGAGAGAACACACCACACTCTTCACAGACAGTCACCCGGAGGAAACCCACACAGACACAGAGAGAACACACCACACTCCTCACAGACAGTCACCCGGAGGAAACCCACGCAGACACAGAGAGAACACACCACACTCCTCACAGACAGTCACCCGGAGGAAACCCACGCAGACACAGAGAGAACACACCACAATCCTCACAGACAGTCACCCGGAGGAAACCCACACAGACACAGAGAGAACACACCACACTCTTCACAGACAGTCACCCGGAGGAAACCCACACAGACACAGAGAGAACACACCACACTCCTCACAGACAGTCACCCGGAGGAAACCCACGCAGACACAGAGAGAACACACCACACTCCTCACAGACAGTCACCCGGAGGAAACCCACGCAGACACAGAGAGAACACACCACAATCCTCACAGACAGTCACCCGGAGGAAACCCACACAGACACAGAGAGAACACACCACACTCCTCACAGACAGTCACCCGGAGGAAACCCACGCAGACACAGAGAGAACACACCACACTCCTCACAGACAGTCACCCGGAGGAAACCCACGCAGACACAGAGAGAACACACCACAATCCTCACAGACAGTCACCCGGAGGAAACCCACACAGACACAGAGAGAACACACCACACTCCTCACAGACAGTCACCCGGAGGAAACCCACACAGACACAGAGAGAACACACCACACTCTTCACAGACAGTCACCCGGAGGAAACCCACACAGACACAGAGAGAACACACCACACTCCTCACAGACAGTCACCCGGAGGAAACCCACACAGACACAGAGAGAACACACCACACTTCTCACAGACAGTCACCCGGAGGAAACCCACACAGACACAGAGAGAACACACCACACTCTTCACAGACAGTCACCCGGAGGAAACCCACACAGACACAGAGAGAACACACCACACTCCTCACAGACAGCGACTCGAGAAGCAGATCCCACCCAAGGACCCCGAGCCCCTGTAGCTGTGGGGCAGCACCACCGTGTGCCAATTACATTATTTTAATATGGTTGTACTCTCTGAAAAGTATGATGCCATTCCTGAAATAATGTGCATTAGAAAAAATTAATGTAATATATATTTGTTTTTTGACTCCTTGCTTAATCTTCACTGTACTGGAGTAAAGCAGGTATAGTAACAATACTACACTCTTATTAATCATAGTATTAAGAACGATATAAACAATTTAAAATAATGCCCCTGGCTTTTGACCTACCTCCGTAGTGCCCTATGTAGGGAGTAGGAAGCCATTTGTGCCACAGCCTCGTTTTAGCGGCCGTCATGACGTAACGTCGCTTTCTGCCAATGAGGTGCGAGCAGCAGGAGTTTGAACCGCGGCGGCAGTTGAGAGCGGCAATGCTAAAAACATTGAAGTATTAAAACTTTACAGTTCGGAAACAGCGCGGATTTCGAGGATTATTCTCCATCGAATCAACGGGAGAGCTTTAAAACCGCTCAGAGGTGAGACACCAGGGCTCTGGAGAAGAACAGAGCAGAGGGTTTACACTAATAACACAAAGACGACGAGATTTCCGTTCCACCTTAAATGATCCTGACTCTACAGTGTGAGTAAAGCCCATTTAAGGTGGAATGATCTCTAATGAATTTGACATGTCCTAGCTATTGGATGGGGTTTTAGTAGGTGATTTCTAGTGTAATATATTTATTAAGTATATGTTCAGTCAGTGTTATTTTAAGATTCTGGTCTAATGTGGGTTACAGAGGTCTGTTACTGTTATTTACCACTTTTAGAGCAGGGCGTCAGGTTCTGTTCAAGTCACATTTCACCAAAACAAACCCAGCAGTCTGTTCAAATACAGCTTTTTATTAAAGGAGGCTTTGTGGAAATCTGGTGGAATTTAAATGAAGGCAGTAAAAATCATCCAGTCTGAACCCATAGGATTGTAATGTTTATTAATGGTTTTCTACATTTTCTGCTGATTGCCATCATTTTCCACCTGTGCAAAGAACCACAAAATAATAACATAATTAATAAAAAGTATATGGTCAAGTACCTTTTTAAAATAAGTAACTTGCTCTTGATTTTGTAGAAGGATCTTCTCTGAGAGAAAAAGAGAGAGATGTCCACTATCCAAACGCAGGTGAGTCTCTCCGCCTGTCGTCTGCAGGCACTGCTTTAAGTTTTTAGATACAAAGCACTTCATGACACTGGCCACTCACTCATTCACTCACTCAATCAGTCTCTCGCTTAATCACTCACTCACTCATCAATTTACACACATGAATGCACACATACACACTAAGATGCTTTCATATTTACAAATTCACTCACTCCTTCTTTTACACAGTCACTCATTCACTCACTCGCTCCTTCACTTACACAGTCACTCTTTCACTCACCCACTCACTCCTTCACTTACACACTCACTCTTTCACTCACTCCTTCACTTACACACTCACTCTTTCACTCACTCACTCCTTCACTTACACACTCACTCTTTCACTCACTCACTCGCTCCTTCACTTACACAGTCACTCTTTCACTCACCCACTCGCTCCTTCACTTACACAGTCACTCTTTCACTCACTCACTCCTTCAGTTACACAGTCACTCTTTCACTCACTCACTCCTTCAGTTACACAGTCACTCTTTCACTCACCCACTCACTTACACAGTCACTCTTTCACTCACTCCTTCACTTACACAGTCACTCTTTCACTCACTCCTTCACTTACACACTCACTCTTTCACCCACTCCTTCACTTACACACTCACTCTTTCACTCACTCACTCCTTCACTTACACACTCACTCTTTCACTCACTCACTCGCTCCTTCACTTACACAGTCACTCTTTCACTCACCCACTCGCTCCTTCACTTACACAGTCACTCTTTCACTCACTCACTCCTTCAGTTACACAGTCACTCTTTCACTCACTCACTCCTTCAGTTACACAGTCACTCTTTCACTCACCCACTCACTTACACAGTCACTCTTTCACTCACTCCTTCACTTACACAGTCACTCTTTCACTCACTCCTTCACTTACACACTCACTCTTTCTCTCACTCCTTCACTTACACACTCACTCTTTCACTCACCCACTCGCTCCTTCACTTACACAGTCACTCTTTCACTCACCCACTCGCTCCTTCACTTACACAGTCACTCTTTCACTCACCCACTCGCTCCTTCACTTACACAGTCACTCTTTCACTCACCCACTCGCTCCTTCACTTACACAGTCACTCTTTCACCCACTCGTTCCTTCACTTACACAGTCACTCTTTCACCCACTCGTTCCTTCACTTACACAGTCACTCTTTCACTCACCCACTCGCTCCTTCACTTACACAGTCACTCTTTCACTCACCCACTCGCTCCTTCACTTACACAGTCACTCTTTCACTCACCCACTCGCTCCTTCACTTACACAGTCACTCTTTCACTCACCCACTCGCTCCTTCACTTACACAGTCACTCTTTCACTCACCCACTCGCTCCTTCACTTACACAGTCACTCTTTCACCCACTCGTTCCTTCACTTACACAGTCACTCTTTCACTCACTCGCTCCTTCACTTACACAGTCACTCTTTCACCCACTCGCTCCTTCACTTACACAGTCACTCTTTCACCCACTCGCTCCTTCACTTACACAGTCACTCTTTCACCCACTCGCTCCTTCACTTACACAGTCACTCTTTCACCCACTCGCTCCTTCACTTACACAGTCACTCTTTCACTCACTCGTTCCTTCACTTACACAGTCACTCTTTCACTCACCCGCTCCTTCACTTAGTCACTCTTTCACTCACTCACTCGCTCCTTCACTTACACAGTCACTCTTTCACTCACCCGCTCCTTCACTTAGTCACTCTTTCACTCACTCACTCGCTCCTTCACTTACACAGTCACTCTTTCACCCACTCGCTCCTTCACTTACACAGTCACTCTTTCACTCACCCGCTCCTTCACTTACACAGTCACTCTTTCACTCGCTCCTTCACTTACACAGTCACTCTTTCACCCACCCGCTCCTTCACTTAGTCACTCTTTCACTCACCCGCTCCTTCACTTACACAGTCACTCTTTCACCCACTCGTTCCTTCACTTACACAGTCACTCTTTCACTCACTCGCTCCTTCACTTACACAGTCACTCTTTCACTCACTCACTCGCTCCTTCACTTACACAGTCACTCTTTCACTCACTCACTCGCTCCTTCACTTACACAGTCACTCTTTCACTCACTCACTCGCTCCTTCACTTACACAGTCACTCTTTCACCCACTCGCTCCTTCACTTACACAGTCACTCTTTCACCCACTCGCTCCTTCACTTACACAGTCACTCTTTCACCCACTCGCTCCTTCACTTACACAGTCACTCTTTCACCCACTCGCTCCTTCACTTACACAGTCACTCTTTCACTCGCTCCTTCACTTAGTCACTCTTTCACTCACCCGCTCCTTCACTTACACAGTCACTCTTTCACCCACTCGTTCCTTCACTTACACAGTCACTCTTTCACTCACCCGCTCCTTCACTTACACACTCACTCTTTCACTCACTCCTTCACTTTACACAGTCACTCTTTCACTCACTCACAGTCACTCTTTCACTCACCCACTCACTCCTTCACTCACCCACTCACTCCTTCACTTACACAGTCCTTCTTTCACTCACTCACTCGCTCTTTCACTCACTCACTCACTCCTTCACTTACACAGTCCCTCTTTCACTCACTCACTCGCTCCTTCACTTACACAGTCACTCTTTCACTCACTAATGGTTATTAAACGCACAAGGGGTGCTCCGAGGCGTATCTGTGGGGTGTCCACCTGCTGAGATGATTTTATTCAGTTAGACAACGACGGTAAGAAGCTGAAATCTCATTTTATTTCCCAGCAGCCACTGCAGAGGTCAGACAGGACCCCGCTGAGAGAGGTCCAGAACGAACTGGTGCAGAGAACACAGGGTGTTAAAGCGGCGCCGTCAGGGGACAGAACAGCCAGGGTTCAGGTGCGTCCAGAAACGGGGATCACTTTCTGCTGTTTTTAAAGGGAAACCTTGTCTTTACCGGACAGAGACGACTGTTCAGTAAACGTTTGTCTGTTAGAGTAAAGTTTGTGGAAAACCGGTTTGTTCCTCAACACTTTATGGAACTGTATTATTTTATTGTGCACTGCCCTCTGAGGGGTTTATCTCCTTTTTTGCTGACCACCTTGTGTCCTGATTTCTCTTGAGCAGAATGAAAACCTGAGCCTCATCTCCAGCGTTTCCCCGAGCGTCTGCAGAAGTGAAGAAGCTGCAGATGTTGTGGAGGAGGGACACGTGATGTTTAAATCGATGCTGTGCTCAGGAGGTGACATTGAGATCTCAGAAGGGTCTGAGATGTCGGAGGAGTCTGTTCTGGTTAGAGATCTGATGCTGGAAGTCGGTGGACAGACTCTTCATTACACGACTTTAAAGAGCGAGGAAGATAATGTGGTGGAGTGTAATGATCACACGGAGCATCCGTACTGTAGCGCTCCTCCTGGAGACTCGGTTAATACGATGCAGGATGGAAATATGAATGGAGTTGACAGGGGTTTGTCTTTAAATGGTTTTGCTGTTCCTACAAATGATGAGTCAGCAGTTCCACTTCAGAGAATAGACTCCTCTCAGGATCCAGCGGACGTCACCTTTAAGTCCTTTATTTGTCCCGGAGGAGAGGTTGTGGTGGTAGATGGGTCTTTTATAGAAGAAAGCTCAATTATGGCTGAAGATAAAGCACTTGAAGCTCCTTCTCAGAGTTTTCTAAATGAAAGTGACAATCCTAGAGAATGTAGTGATCTTCCAGCATCTCCAGGCCTCCACACGGATCACCCCTACTTTATTAATGCAAGGGAATCCTCTAGGAGTTCAGCTGCGTTGGATGCCTCACAGACCGCTGATTCTGACACGGCAGGCCAAGAACTCCAACATTCTTTCAGTGTAGATACCTCCATATCACCAGAAGAGCATGGAGACATCACTTACCAGTCGTTAACCTTCTCTGGACCAGTGATTGAGCTTGAGAACACTCATAAAATGTCTGATATATCCATGCTCATGAAGAACCTGACCATCAGTGGTCACCTCCAGTCATTTCCCTGTGATTTAATCGAAGATGAAGGTGAAAGCACTGCAGCTTTTTCTCCTGATGGAAAACGGTCTGACCACCTTTACTGTCATGTTGAGGAACGTTGTATGAATAGAGATGGAGCCACCAACCCGTTAGTCCCAGAGAATAAATCTCACTTAAGATCACAGCTTTCTTCCACTGGTCTTTTGGAAAGCTCTGAAGTTGCTGTAGCTCCTGGTGGAACGGATGGGTCTCTGACTTCCAGATTGGAATCGGTCATTTCAGAGAGTCTGTTAGCTCCTGAAGATCTGGTTCTTGGCGCAGAGCTGTCAGAATGGAGCCAAAACCCAGCTCCTCTAGAGCAAAGTGGAAATCCGCTGGTTTCAGAAGTAAATGTAGAAGTCAAGCAGGGTCAGGAGGACCAGCAGTCGTCTAAAAATGAAAACACAAACCCTGAGGAAGATGTGTCAGGCTTGAGAGGTTTTCTCACAAATAAACCTCAAGAAGAAGCATCTGAAATCCGTAAAAGTTCATCAGAAAATGAAGACGTTGGTGATAGGGACAAGTCCTCGTGCACTCAAGCTGATTTGAACATGTCTGCTCTGACTTTTGAAGCTGGAAAAGGCAAATACTCACAGCCGAACTGCGAAGAATCTGATGTAGAAGGTTCAAAAGTCTCAGAAATCAACATCTACCAACAATTGACCTTCAAACATGAAGAGCACAAGGCAGAGGAGGGTCTGACAGCTGTTAGTGGTCGTCTTCCACATGAATCTGTTGAAGCACAGTCTGAAATCTGTCCTTCACCAGAAAAGACAGCAGGGCATGTAGATGCTGATGAAAATGTCCTGGCCCAAAAGCCAGAGTCGTCGTCATCATCTCTCCAGCCTGATGTTGGCCTTGAGGCTGAATGTAGGAACGTTCTGGCCCAAAGTCAGCACTTATCAAATAAAGTTGAGTGTTCAGAAGTCTCACAGTCTCAAGTGAACATGGACCAACCTTCCCTCTCGGATAACGAAGACGAGAGCACCGTGGCCCGAAAGGCTGAGTCCTGTTTGTCTGGAGCTGATGGGAATCTTCCAGGTGGAAACCTCAGTGTCCAATTCATGCCGACCCGAAACACAGAATCTTCATCCCTAGCTGATGGGAATATTCCGGCTGGTGTTGGAAGGGATCCAGTCCAAAATACTGCGTTATTTCCACACCATGCTGATCAGAATTTGGAACCTGAATGTGGAAACAGCATCCAGAACCTTCCAGCTCAACGCCAGAGTGAACTGACTGACAGCGTGGTTCAGGATAGCGCTCTGGGCCTGAGTTCTGAAGTTCTCCGAGCTGAAAGTGTTAGTGAGTTTCCTGCTGAGGTTCTGCCCCAGCTCTGGAGCGCTCTGACTCTGAATGAACCCTCCACCCCAAGAAACCGGGCTCTCAGCCGGAGCCCCCTGCAGGTAAGAGCACGAATATCACTTTCTGAGATCACTAAATACCGCAGGCCCTCCCTGCAGCGCCACCTTCAGGTTGTGACTGAAAGGGACCAGTATTCCCACATCAGCACAGTGTTTTAAAGAGGAGAATAATGAATCCAAAGATGGGTTTTCTGACCTTCATCCTTCATCCCACTTGTCCTTTGTTTAGTAGCAAGACGCTCTCAGTGCACGTGCATTCAAAATCACTCATTAATTCTAATGTAGCACAGCTAGGTGGCGCTGCAGGTCGTGGTGCTGCCACACAGCTCTAGGGTCTCTGTGTATGTGTATATTTCCTCTCACAGTCTGAACACACATGTTGGTGAATGACTGGGTGAGGGTGTGGCACTGCCCACAGGTCTGGGCTCAGTGATTCCTGTTTGGCTCTGGACCCACCTCAACCCTGAACATCATGAATCCTGGCCACTCATATAAATGTAGAGTATGTCTCCTTTATCTCCAGGACCACGCTGAGGGAAATCTATTGAGCCGTCTGTGGCCCGAGCTCCCAGAAAGCCCCATTCCTCCCCCGCAGTTCAACTCCACCACCCTGACCCACTCTCCCACCCCAGCTCCGGTCCGGAGGGACAGAGGGACGGAGGGACGCGGGGTCGTGAGACGGACAGAGAGAGACGCAGAGAAAGAGAAGGCTCCGGTTCCTGTGTGGGATTTTTCGACTGTGGGTAAAGGCCCTCTACAGCAGCAGCTCCGGCAGATGGCAGAGCTCCTGATTTTAGCTTCAGGGAAGATTGCAGCTCCTCCTACGCCAGCTGCAGCCCCCATGACACCAGTGCAACGCCGCAGCGCTGCAGTGTGGACCTCGCCGGTATTGCAGACTGACCACAGCGTGAACACCTCGGCTCTGGTGGAAGTGGTGAAAGAGGTGGAAGCGTCTGACGCCTGCACCTCTACAGACTCTCTGCTCTGGAGGTAGATCAGCTCCAAAAATAATAATAATATAATAATGTTAGTGGGCAGCACAGTGGCGCAGCAGGTAGTGTCTCTATCAAAGCTCCAGGTTCTGGAGGTTGTGGGTTTGAGCCCGGCTCTGCGGGACTGCTTGTGAGGAGCCTTACGCCCAGTGATTCTGGGTAGGCTCCGGACCCACCGTGACCCTGAACTAGATAAGGGTTACAGACAATGAATGAATGAAGCAGGAATAATGTTAGTGCTTTGTAAGGCACTTTTAATTGCCATTGTGTTTGAAATGTACTCTATAAAAACACATGACTTTACACATGAAATACAAATAGTTTTAAAGCAATACAAATAAACTAGAAATGAAGGGTTAACGCCCTCCGTGCCCGATCTCCAACACGCTACACACAGTAACACTTTAAAAACGTTTTAAAACTAGATTGTACACCTGATGATAAATTGTTAAGATAAAGGTACTGTTGTGCTGATCCGTGTCCTCTCTGTCCCTGCTGCAGTGTGAGTCCTGACAGTCTGCAGAGTTTGTCCAGGTCAGAGCTGGAGCAGAAGTTACTGTCCACTTTAATCATGGTGGAGATTCTGTCCCAGCAGCTCTCATCCTGTCAGTCTCGGCCTGCACGGACCGGCACCGCTCCGTCAGAACTCAGGAACCGGGTCGTACAGACGGAGCACTCTGAGTTCAGCCAGGTACACAGCTCTACACAGTGTGCACTGCACGCACAGCACGCACAGGATGCAGATTTCTCAGAAGTGTCAGTGTGTGTAGAGGAGAGAGAGAGAGTTCACTGTGTGAGAAAGTGCAGGTTCTGTGTCCAAATGCTGAGACAAAGCTTTATTCTCAGAGTAAGACATTTCTCTCGTTTCTCCTCCTTTTCTCCTGCAGTGATTGTGTTGTTTTTCAGACGGAGCCGTACAGGGATCTGTACTTCAGCGCTCTGCAGAGGATCCAGACTCTGGAGCAAGATCCCGAAACTCTCCAGACATTAACCCTCGCCGTGCAGCACTTCAGGAGCTCGATGGTACAACACCCTCCACTGAGCCGGTCTCATCATTTCTGTGGGAGACAAACTGTCCCAGAAATCATTTCAATAAACCATTCGATAATAAAGATAATAAAGTAGCACAAAACTGCAGTTACAGTATTAACACTACAATACGTTGTTGGTTTATTGAAGCATGTTTATGTCCTCCTTTGTTTTTCAGATCAGTGTTAAGTCTGAGACAGAAGGGGCTCTGTTGGGTCTGAGGCAGATTGAAGGCATCGTTAAAGAAGATCAGGAAACTCTGTACAAACAGGTGACACCCTTCAAACATTTACACTTAGACTCTGTGTCCTAACAGTAACTGAGTCACTGTGATCAGTCAACAGTCGTCCCGTCTCTGTGCATCCAGTCAGCACCTAAAACAGCTGCTGACCAATCAGAGAGCAGCTCGAGACTTCACTGGAAATGTCACGTCGCTCACAGGGGAGCGTTGTTAGTGCAGTGTACTTTAATACAAAAAGCACTAACACTTAAACTAGTCAGGCATTTAATAAATCAATAATGCAGGGATTATATTTTTCTCTGTGTGTGTGTGTGTGTGTGTGTGCGTAGGTGGGAGAGATGAAGGCTCTTTACAGCAGGTGTGTGAATGCACTGAGGAGGATGGAGGAGAAGTGTAGATCCTGTCTCCAGGAGAGAGATGGCATGAGACGGAGGATGGAGGAGACTCTTCAGGAGAAAGAGACGGTAAAATACCATTAAACATAAAACCACAATTACATTTCTTCACTAAAACATTCCCATTTTACATCGGAATCTGGTATTTCAGTTGAATAAAGACACGTTGGACGCGGTGCCGAAGTAATCAGTGACCTACAGTGAGACTGGAGTAACACAAGCTGGTGTGTTATTTGTGTTTTGCTGTGTGTGTGTGTGTTTAGGTGTTGCGAGTGTTGGAGCAGTTGCGTGTTCATCACTCTACTCAGGTTTCTGATCTCCAGCGTAGCCTTGGATCCCAACAGGAGCTCACAGCTGCTCTCACACAAACCTATCCACAGCTGGTAAATCTCTCTCTCTCTTATATATATATATATATGTATGTATGTTGTGTGACTGTCTGTGAGGAGTGTGGTGTGTTCTCCCTGTGTCTGCGTGGGTTTCCTCCGGGTGACTGTCTGTGAGGAGTGTGGTGTGTTCTCTCTGTGTCTGTGTGGGTTTCCTCTGGGTGACTGTCTGTGAGGAGTGTGGTGTGTTCTCTCTGTGTCTGCGTGGGTTTCCTCCGGGTGACTGTGAGGAGTGTGGTGTGTTCTCCCTGTGTCTGCGTGGGTTTCCTCCCACACTCCAAAAACCCACGTTGGTAGGTGGATTGGAGACTCAAGTGTCCGTAGGTGTGAGTGTGTGTCACCCTGTGTCCGATGATTCCGTGTAGGTTCCGGACCCACCACCACCCTGAACTGGATAAGCACTTACAGATAATGAATGAGTGAATGTCACTCACACAGAGGGAGACAGAGAGAGACCTCACCTCTGTTGTAGAGTGTGGCCTGTTGTGTAGTTAATTTTCTGACTGAAGTGTGATGAATGATCTGTGTGTTTTTATTGAGGTGGAGATGAACCGCTGGTATGTGGAGGCCATCTCCGGGGCCAGTGCTCTGCTTCGAGAGAATCTGGATGACCACCATCGCCTGTCAGCCGAGGTACGACCTGCATCACTCGCTCACAGCAGCTACAGTTCTCAGTCACTTGATTCCTCCAGGTGTGAAGAACGCGCGAGTACAAACCCGACGAGCGCAGCCTGGTCCCTGTGTAACTCCCGAGGAGGAGGATGAGACTTTAGCCCTTACCTTAAACCTCACAACACAGCATCATCCTATTTATTCTGTGTTCCAGCTCCACAAGGCTCAGCAGCTGCTCCAGAAAACCAAACCAGTTCTGCAGAAGCTCCAGCAGAGGACGCTGTTGGCTGTGGAACAGAGTTGTCAGCACCACGCTGAGAGAGACCGCGCGGTCCAGGAAAAAGCTGAGGTCAGACTCTACTTCAGTAAACACAGCTCCATCGAGTTCTGCATTTACTCTGTTACTCTATTATTCATTATTTACATTTATTATGGCTATAAATGATCTGTGAACTGTGAGGTGGCGGCACCTAGAGGTTTGTGCTGAACTTGATGCAAAATTAAAAGACAATTTTACAAAATATTACGTAAAATAATGATGTCCACAGCCCACTGATTAAACCTCTCTTCTGTTTCAAAGTAACTCTTCTTTTCCTTTTTTCTTTCCTTTCTTTCTTTCTTTTTTTTTTCCCTTTTTCTTTCTTTCTTCTTTCTTTCTTTTCTTTCTTTCTCTCTTTCTTTTTCTCTCTTTACTTTATTTTCTTTCTTTGTTTCTTTCTTTTATCCTTCTTTTTCTCTCTTCAGTTGGAGGGTGAGCTGGAGCAAGTCCACTGCAGTCTGCAGGACGCTGAGCAGCAGATCACTGACCTCAACACACAGATAACCATCATGAACTCAGGTGTGGGGACGAGAGGACGTCAGATTTAAAAAAAAAAAAAAAAAAAATACTCATTTCCTTCAATTTACTGTAAAAAAAAAAAAAAGCAAAAAGATTTGTATTTTTCCAAATATATTTTAGTTTTTTTATTTCATAAAATCTCCAATAAAATGGACCAATGAAATGATCAAGAATAATGTATTCATATAAATATTAATAATAATAATGTAATATTAATGCACTGTGTGTTGTCATGGTGTAACGCTGTAAACACAAATAATAAAGTAGTAACAGTGACAAATGGCCTAAATGTTTAATAACTATAATAAAAAAAATAGTTTCTTGTTGTTTGTTTAATTAATTAATTTATTTAATATTAATTTTTGCTCATTCTCACGTCGCAAAATCAGTTTTATCGGATTGTTCCTGTTGATGCCGTATGTTCTTTCTCTCTCTCTGTGTGTGCGTAGAAATGTGTGTTCTCCGCGAGCAGCTGGGTGAAGTAGAGGAGGAGCGGTCTGAGCTCCAGAAGAAGAGCACAGAGCTCTCGGCGACGGTGTCCTCTACCCTCGCTTCTTACGTCTTTCTGGAGCAGGCTCTGGCCTCGGAGACCAGCAAGTACGACACCACCCCCCGAATCTAATGATACTTTCATATTCTTCTTTTCATTTACAGTTTAGAGTCACACCGCTGTGCTGTCCCTCCTCTGAGGTGGAGGGTTATTGAAAGATTGGCACAGATTTAGGAGAATGACCAGGAGAAGGTCAGGGAGCGTCACGGCGTCCAGTGGCTGTTCCACATCGAGGCGTAGTCTCCCTCCGGAACAGAATAAAATAAAAAGAAAGAGATAATGACAACAAACAGAAATATAAAACTAAATATAGAACATAAAACACGGAGAATTAAGCAGTGCAGACGAGGTCTGTGCAAATAAAAGCCTCCTGCGCCCAGTTTCTAGCACAAATCTGACCTGTAGCTGCTGAAAATAAAAGTCCTGGATGGAATCAGAGACTAGAGTGAGGTGGGGGAGGGGAGCTCAGTCACAGACTCCATCAGCGTGCGCCGATAAACGCAGCTGAACGCTTCTGAAAACACCACAAACTCTGAAGGTAGCGGTGTCACTGGATCTTCCTCTAAAACAGCGGGAGCTGGTGTGAGATCAGATGTTATTTTAACGTACAGTGGCCTTTACAGACCCTCAGACTTGAGAAGGGCTTCTTTACTCAGGCGACGCGCCGCGTGCGAATAAACGCAGGGATACGCTCCTTTGTGGATCACTGTCTGATATTCCTTCCTTTCACACTTTAATTATAGGATAAAGATATTAATCCTGGAGTGAAACATAGATTCCAGAGTTTTCTGATGAGTGTTTGATGTTGAATTTCCTGCTGAGCCCAGGTTTAGACCTTAATCCCGTAGTGAATCACAAATCTTAGTCGCTTTGATGCGTTTTAATGTTTTTTGTGTAGTTTTGATGGATCTTTGACTGTTTTTGAACTTCTCCAAATCTCTCTCTCACACACACACACACACACAAACACACACACAGTACTGCAGCTGAAGGACGGGGCAGGTATTGTACTGATGTACTGTGTGTTTTGTTATTTTAGGTTGCAGCGCTCACTGCAGGAGACTCAGGAGGCCACAGGGAGAGCTGAGAGGTACGAACTGAAACTATATTATTGTTGTTGTGGCCTGGGTTTTTCTTAAAAGTGACCTCAAGTCTCTCCCCTCATTAAAGAGGCAGCTGTTTAAACAGTGATTAAAAATGAAGAACCCTACACTTTCTTTGAAAAGTCCTGTTTGTCTTTAATAATTTAATGGAAAGAGCATTCAAATGGGTCCAGTATTAAATATTACAGTATGATTATTACAGTGTTTATTCCCCTGGGGGGGTCACTGCAGGTTACAGATGCCTGTGGCATCGCTAGAGATCAAACTCTTTGTGTGTGTGTGTGTAGTCTGCGGGCTGAACTGGACGAGTCCCAGAGGAAGGTGGAGGAAATGGAGCAGGTTTTGTCTCAGAGAGACGCTCTGCTGAACGAGCTCCAAACTGAGACGGAAAACCAGCGTCAGCAGCTCCGTCGTCTCTCTCAGATTCAGACTGAGCTCTCCAGCACTCGGGAGATGAGTGAGGTTGGAATAACACACACACACACACACACACACACTACAAAAACACTGGGGATTTTCTCAGAGCTAATTCTTCATTTCCATATTTTATCTGTTGTGCTGGGAAATATAAAAGTGTGTGTGTGTGTGTGTGTGTGTGTTGTAGTTCCTGCAGGCGGAGAACGAAGCGACCCAGGAGCAGCTGGTGGAGAGTGAGACGTTACTGCGCTCACATCTACAGAGTCTGAGAGAGAGGAATCTGGAGTGTGAAGACCTCAGACTCGTGATCCAGCAGCTTCGGTAAACAGTGCCGTCTTATGTACACCACCCCATTTTCTCTCTCTGTCTCTCTCTCTTTCTGTCTCTCTCTTTCTGTCTCTCTGTGTCTGTCTCTCTCTCTCTCTCTCTCTCTCTCCCTCCCTCTGACACTGATACACAACACTTCTCTACCGTCATCACAACTGCTCCGATCTCAAAAAACTGGGGGATGATAAAATAAGACCTCGTTAGTGTGGGATCACACTGCAGGACTCTAGTCTGGATGTGTATCGTATCAGACAGGTTCCCAGCGTCGGGGCGAGGAGCGGTCGTGGAGTGTGACACAATCAAAGAACAGCGACGTGTGGCGCCCCACGACTCCCCGAGGAGAAGTAGAGTATGTTAGAGGTGTTTGGGTCTTTGGGCCCGGTCTGACGTTTCCTACGCCGTGTTCCTGACGATGACCAACAGGAGACAGAGCTCTGTCCGGAGCACATCTGTAAACACGGAGGAGAGAGAGAGAGGGAGGCTGTGCTGCAGCCGTCAGTGGAACAACCGAACTGAGGACACGCTCTGATCGTGTAACACATTCCCTCAGGTTCTGTTTGTAGGAGACGGTCCACACCGTCCTCTCCGTGACACCCAGGAACCGCCCGCTATCGCTTTTACTACTTCTTCATTTTTGAAACAAAGCTCCAGCGTCTCACACAGCACTACTTTAGCCGTTTTTGACAGTTTCTAAACCGACATCCCGATGACCTCTGAACTCAGCCCACGACGAGAACAGAGAGTGCTCCGCATCAAACGTGTAGCGTCCCCAGTCTCGGCCCGAGTTTATGGCTCTGATCTGACACAGGGAACGTCCTGAAAGACGGAGTGTAGCCTGATCCCAGCGTTAGTGTCGCTTTTTATCTGCAGTCTAACCCTAACCCAAGCCCTTGTCATAACTGTGTGTGTGTGTGTGTGTGTGTGTGTGTAGTACTGAGAGACATTCTCTGCAGGAGGAGTTGGACTGTACCCGTGATAAGGCTCGTGTTTTGTTGCTGGAGCAGGGAGAGCAGATGGCTCAGGCCACACTCGACATTTCTCTTCTACAGCACACAGTTCGCTGTTTAACCAACAGCACACACACTACTGCTGCTGCTGCCAAGGTACGTACACACACACACACACACACCTGTACTTGTACAAGCATGCAGGTATTTGACTACTTCTAGTGAAATGAAAACAACTAAACATATTAAAGCGTGTTACTCTGAGAATTTACAGAGCCACAAAAGTAGAAAATGAGCGTTTTAGACAAATCTGAGAGATAAAATGAAACTGTGAGGTGTAAAAGTTATATTCTTTAACGGTAAAGTGACATATTTAAAGCCTTTTAGAGCTTTGATCAGTGTGTGTCTCGTGTAACTCAAAAGTCAGAAATCCTCATTTTTCTAAAGTCGTATTTTTGGACGTGGCGCTGTATAATTATTAGAGTCATTTTTAAATTGTGTGTGTGTGTGTGTGAGATGTTTATAGTCGTTTAACATAATCAGATTTTGTAGATGGAGTGCCTTTAAGATTTAAGAAGCACAAAAACAATTCAGAAAAAATCCAGCTTTGAAAACAACTTTAAACAAATTGTTTTTGACTTAAAGGAGCCATTAGTGAGTCGTCTTCACATTGTGCTGAACCCTAGTGGTCTGGATGTATCAGACTTTGTGCTTAGCGCTGTGTTCTCTCTGTGTGGGGGACCCGCTCTGTGGAGCGTAAACTGATTAATTCAAAGATGACAGAGCAGTTGTGTTTTATAGAAAAAATAATAAATATTGCTACATTTTGGTCGTCTAAAAACAACTGATTGCACCTTTAATGATGTTTTGACCTCTGTGTAATGACACCTTTTAGTCTCCTCAGCGCTCTGAGACGCAGGAACCGGACGCTCAGCCCCAGGCTCGACAGCCCTGCGGATCCTTCGTCAGCTCCGTAATGCTTGCCCTGACTGAAGAACCCGAGACTGCGCCACCTGCTGATACAGGTCAGAAACGGCAGCTTCCCTTTGGGTTTACAGTGACTGTAAAGGTTTGTTGTGGAAATCATTGACACGTGATGGTGAGTTTGGTCGCTGGTGCTGCCACAGCCATCCGTAAACAGGGAGAAACCTGGGTAAAAATCCACGGATAAAAGTACAAAGCCTAGGGCGCAGTGCTGCAATGTTACAGTCATCTTTTCAGGCTTCAGACGTTCACAAAGATTTAACTACGGCCTGTTTCTGCGTGTGACGGCGCTGGTTTAACACGCTCTGATTGGCTGTTTAATGTACTGTGAACAAACCTTAAATTTAAAGAAAATTCAGCACAGAACACTTAGGTATTTCACTGCTTTGATCATAAATCTTACATTAAACACACAGTAGTTGTTCAAAGGGCTTTCTTTGAAATTTCAGCGCTGAAAAATACATGTCCTCCAGGAGCATTGTGCACCACAGAACATGATCACACACACACACAATACAATACCACACACACATTGCAGTACGACACACACAATACAACACACACACACACAGTGCAGTACTTTTGTTGTTGTTCTGTTTACACTGGAGCTCCCGGACCCTCTCAGTGATGAGACCTGAATCTGAGTGTGTTGTTGTTGTTTATTAGAAGTGTGTCCTGACGACTCTGTGGAAGGAATCGGAAGCAAGAGCAGCGCCTTCACGCGTTTATCCCTCGCTCCGCAGCACGCTGACGGTACTTTATCATTCTTCTACACATTACTGCATTCTTGAACATTATTAAAGTTATTGTGTGGTGTTTATAAGATTTACATTATATTTTTATTAAAAACAACAACAAAGAAATCAGTAATTTACAGAACTGAGGTGTGGCACGGTCTCAGCCCTCGTTCTGAGGCTCTGTGATTTCTATCGTTTACGTTTTCACCCCTTCATCTTTCTCCAGCTTCTTTTGGTGAGTTCTGTAGGAAAAAAAACACACATTTGCCTCCCAAATGTCTAAAGTGAGCCCCGTGTGTTTTATGCAAACAAGCAATTCGTTTATTTATTTTTATTTTCTTATGCAAATGAAGTTATTGAAACCTTTCAGCGAGCGATGGACATATTTCAGGTTACGCACTGTGTCTGTGTGTGTGTGTCTGTGTGTGTGTGTCTGTGTGTGTGTGTGTGTGTGTCTCTTTATAAACTGTAACCTGCAGACTGTTAAAAATGTAACTATAACTTAAAACTAATTTTTAATTAAAAGCTTAAAATAGTAAAGTAATATTTAACACTGAAAACAAAGCCATTGTTTATTTTTCGGAGTGATTTTAAAGCCTTGTGAAGTTAAAGATTGTGTTGATCGCTTCATTAAACACATATTAACGGTGTGTTTGTAATTACCTGCTTTTATATTTGCATTAATCTGTAAAGTCCCCCTCAGAATGAACCCCTAATGCCTTCAGAGTGTTTTATCTGTGACTCTAACCTTCATACGTCTTCGTTTATTACGCGCTGATCTTTGAAAATGCAATTAGTCCCTGCATCTATCTCCACCCCCCCACCCCCACCCCCCCCGTAAACTAGACTAAACACCTCCACACACTCATGACCCGGGAGTGGGCGTGGTGACCTTTGGCTCATGTGTAGCTGCTCCGGAGCGTCCCGGCGGAGACTCTAAAGCCGTGCTGTGTGTGTGTTACAGAGGAGGTCCACAGCAGCACCACGCTGACGGAGCTGTTGGCGAGTCTCGGGGACAGCGTCACTGAGCTGCAGGCCGCCGTTGAGAATCTGAAACGGCACAAAGACTCGGAAATAGAGAACCTTCAGAAGAACATGTGAGAACTGAGGCTTTCACCTTCAGCCTTTCACTCAGTCGTTAAACACTTTCTTTAAATGGTTCTTTTGAGATTTATTTTTACTTATTTTTAAAAAGCTGTGTTTGTTGTTGGTCTTTAGGAGTTTAACGTTTAACGGGTGGTGTGTGTTTACGCCTCAGAGACTAGTCTTAAAGCGCCACGCTGAGTTTATTCTGCTGCTGTTTCAGTGTTGGCCTGCAGGAGGCACTGGAGGCGGAGTCAGACAGGTACAGGGCTCAGGAGGCGGAGCTGGAGCAGCAGGTGAGCCGACTGAGGGCTCGGGTGGAGAAGGACGCTCTGGTGCTGCAGCAGAAAGCTCAGGTTAGAACCGACAGCATGGGTTCCACTTCTCTGCGGGTTCCACTGAGTCACGCGGCGTGACTTTAATCGAGAGATCACTCCGTCAATGGACCTTTTTAAGTCAGAAATCAAGCTAACAGCGTTTAGCTCATGTCTCTGTGGCAGTGTGTTTATCGTTTCACTGCTGGTGAGGTTTAGAGCCAAGGCTTCAGTAAAAACAGTGATGATGATTTGTTATGAACAACTTTGTTTGTAGTTTGTCATATGTGTGTGTGTGTGTGTGTGTGTGTGTGTAGGATGAGAAAGCTCAGAGGAAGTTGTGTAGTGAGCTGGAGGAGAGTATGGAAACTGCACAGAAACACAGAGCAGAAATCAGTGTAAGTAAAACACACACTCTCTCTCACACACACACACACACACACACACACACACACAGAGAGAGCCAGTGTATGTGAAGAGCTTGGGTCAGTGTCTCACCTCAGAGCGTCCAGCGTCTCTCAGGGCAGTAACTAAAGTGTGTCCACTCTGTTTTTCTCTCTCTCTGTCTCTCTGTCTCTCTCTCTCTCTCTCTCTGTCTGGGGGTAATTCTGGTCCTGAATCAAAAAGTAGCACCACACACACACCATCACACACAGATAGACTTCTCTTCCACTAAACACCATTTGACTGTCTGTGTGTGTGTGTGTGTGTGTCTGTCTGACTCTGTGTGTCTCTCTGTCTCTCTCTGTGTGTGTAGGAGCTGAGGCGCGAGGGGGTGGATTTACGGAGGTCTCTGCAGCAGTCTCAGATGGAGGTTCAGGCGCTGAGGGCGGCACTAAATCAATCCGGCGACCAATCAGCCGTCGGCAGCAAGGAGCTGGAGGAGAGGATCCGCCTCCTCAGAGAGGTCCTCCACTACATCCTGTGTTTATTTATCTCAAAATGGCGTGTTATTTCTCTCTGTGTTTACCGTGGGTTCAGCAGAATCTGAGTGAGTCCTGAGTCCCGCTGCAGCTCTCCTGTGTGACTCTGTGCAGGTGGAGAAGCTGAAGGCGAAGGTGATGGAGGTGGAGGAATCTCGAACGAAACTCCTGGAACGAGCCAAAAGACACGTAAGACCTGAGCGCTCAGGGGGGACTTTTATCCTGAACTCCGGATCAATGCTGTTCCTCGGCTCATGGGTTAAATATATTCATTAAGTGCAGTGCGACGTTACGACGAGTCGATTGTTAACTCTTTCTGTTCAGAGCTGAATTATTCAGTTATAATGTGTTTATATTCAGTGTTAAATCACTCTCTCTCTCTGCAGCAAATGGTTCACGCGTTGAATCAGAGCAAGTGCGAGCGCGAGCTTCATTTATTGGACGATATGATTGAAAAAGTTAGAAAGGTGGAGTTTATCACAATAATAATATTCAATAAAACAGCACTGATTTTTAAAAAATATAATTGTTTTTAAAAATAAAAATTAAGGCAGTGGTTAAATCCGTTGTTTGTTGTTGTGCTCCAGACGCTGTCCTCTGTCCCCGAGGTGGTGAAGGACTGCCCTGAGCTCCAGAGACTCGTCCAGTTCCTCGGCTAAAGGCTTCCGCACGTTTTATAAATGTTTTATTTGTGTTTGTTAAATAAACGAGTCTTTTACGTGTTCAAATGTTCTGGATTTAAACTCTTCTAGTCGCCGTGTGTTTAATGGATCCTTCTCCCTCTTTTTCTAAAAGATATAATAAAAGGATAATTTAACACTGCGGTGTCCAGAGGGATTTTATCACACATTTAAAACAACTGAAGCGTGTCTGCGATCCGTGGAGATAAATGTAAAAACTCCAGAACGGCCGGTTTGTTTATGCTTTGCTTTTCTAAAGATTGCTTTTCTAAAGATTGCTCTCGGTTTTGAAGATCATTGGCTTGTGACGAATGTCAACGTTCGGAAAGATGAAGGAATCTTTGGAGAATGAAGAGAATCCCTCAAAGACACAAACCACTCGCTTCATTTCACAGGGCACTTTAAAGAACACTTTAATTCTCAAAGTCCTGAGTTTTGTCAGTGAACGTTCAGCATTTCCACCAAAAGCAGAAACATTTAATTTCAGTGAAAAGATTAAAGCACAGTGTAAAAATAAAAGGGCAGTGGAGACGAGGAAGCCTCTTCCTTTTAGTAAAAAAAACAAAAAAACAACCACAGAGACGCATTTAAACACATTTCACAATAAACACCACAGAGGAACAAACGGAACAGAGCCAACTGCGTTTTTTTTTTTTTTTTTGTTTAGTTTTTTTAAGTTGTAGAAGCTTTCATTTCATAAAATCAGAATTAATTAGTGTTTCACTTTGTGGCTGCTTTAATAAATAAGGGCAAATCAAAAGAGTGAATCAGGGGAATATTTAAAAACTATTTCCAATTTCAAAATGTAATTATAGATTTTGTAACAAACACTTCCTTGTGTCTCCATCCTTTACCTCATTTTTAAATTAGAATTCATAAACACCAATGTTTTTACAATGAATTAATTTCTACTAATTACTTTGTTCAAAAAATACACACAAATAAAATACACAGTTTAAAAAATGACGAATTAAAATGTTATATATATTTATTTAAATTCATAATTATAAACAGAAGTGTGTGTGTGTGTATATTTACACTTTTTTTGGTAAAGACTTGGTGAAGTGGCCCGTGTGGAGATCAGAGAGCAGCAGTGTTTGTAGCCATTGTGTTTCATTTGTTTTGTAAATAAAAATAACCATTGGATTAAAATAATAATGTCCTTAATTCTTTAAATGTTGAGGTTCACAACTCATTCTTTTTTGCCACGAGCAGCAAAACACTAATTTCCTTAATCTCCAGAAAATAAACATTTAAAACTCCCTTAAACCACATTCAAATAAAACATATCCATTATTGACCACTAAAAGAAACTCATTGTGCGTTTTCTGTTCAAAATAAACCTTGTGCAAAATAATGTCAATAAATTCTTCAAAATGCAGATTTCAAAAATGTAATCCTTTTTTTTCCCCCTTTATTCTTTTTTTTTTTTTTTTCACCGAATGCTTTAAAGTAATTGTGCCTCTAAGCGAATGGACTCTGAAGAACCTTAACTGCTCCGTTAACGAACACCCTGTGAATTATCTGTGAATCGTTGTCTGAACTGTAACAGAAAGGCATCAGTGATGTTCTTAAAAGATTGTGTCAGATCTGATAAATGCTCAGCTGTAAATATCTTCTGTAAACAAGCTGCAAAAGTCCTTAGACAGTTCTTTAAATCGTTCCATGACGCGACGTAGCGGACGGTTACAGAAAATGTACTTTCAGGATTTCGGGGAGGGGTCGTCTTTCGTTGAGGCGCAGGAAGATGCTGCAGAATGTTCTTAAATAATTCCGATATTTTGAGAACTTTGAGCAGCGCATCACAAGGTTATTTAAGAAAACGACTGTCCTTTGTATTGTTTGTTGTTCATAATTTCAGAAAAACCCTGCTCTGACGGACCTTTGACCATCCGCCTCATCGATAAAATAAAACAGGAAACGGGCACCTTCTCAGGCCGCAGTTTCAGCAGCACGTTCTGAGTTCGTTGTGTTTTAAATCGCAGACACAAACCTGTCCATGCCCGAGGGGTAAGACGGGTGTCTCAGGTATCCCCCGGAATTCCCCGTCACGCAAGTGTTGTTGTATTGGCCGAAAGACCCAAACTGTCCAGGGGAAGATCTGGAGAACGGGTCAGTGACTGAGTCTCCAGTCATTGGGGGCGACCCGGCGGTCCCTAGTCGGCCGTTTGGGACGTAGCTTTGACTATTGCTTTGTGAATAGAGTCCTTGAGTTTGGGAGTAGCTGGGATTGGGATACGTGAAGCTGCTGTGTCCTGAAGAGCTCGTCCTTCTTGGAAGAACCGTGGATCCGTTACAGGTTGGGATCTGGAACCCTTGGGCACCTTCGCTAGGGCTGAAACTTCGGCACGACTGCTGACCTGGAATCTCCGGGCTTTGGGCCAAGCCGCCGTGGGACCCGATGATGGTGTTGATGCTGAAGACTCTGGACTGGGAAGACCCAAAGTTGCAGGAGGAGGGAGGGTAGTAAGCTGAGGAAAGTTGCGTCCCGTAGGGGTTTCCGGGGTAGATCGACCCGGAATACGCCGGGCAAGTGATCTGGACCTGGGAGAAGACGGGAGACTCGTGGACGTAGGAGGAATACGTGGAGAAATCGCAGCGTTTGAAGCGTTTACGGCGTCTCAAGTAGCTCCCGCTTTCGAACATGTCTTCGGCGTTGGGATCGAGAGCCCAGTAGTTGCCCTTCCCGGGTCGCCCCGGTTCCCGAGGGATCTTCACGAAGCAGTCGTTCAGAGTCAGATTGTGGCGAATGGAGTTCTGCCACTTTTTGGAGTTGTCCCGATAGAAGGGGAAGCGCTCCGTGATGAACTTGTAGATGCCGCCGAGGGTCAGCTTGCGATCCGGAGAGCTGCCAATGGCCATGGAGATGAGGGCGATGTAGCTGTAAGGAGGTTTGCCCCTCTGCAAAGGCCTCTTCCGTCTGCGACCTCTCGGGGACTCCACCGTCGGAGCGTCCGAAGCCGGAAGAGTCGTCTGGGGGTCGTTGGATGGAGATTCCTTCTCCACTTTCACCACAGGCATCTTGACGTTTGTTTTTCTGAGAGAGCGAGTGCCAGGGGAAGGTGTGTCTCTGGTCTTGTAGCTTTGTGTTGGGGAGCTGTGACAATTCACTTTCACTTTGAACAGAGTTTGAAGGCCGGGGAGACTTTAGAAATGAATGTTTACTCAGATCCCCACGTTTTATTTGGAAACAAAGCCTTCCAGTGCACGGATCTTCATCTGGAACAGAAAGAAAAATCACACGATCAGCTTCTGTTTAAATTCTTTACATCGAGGCAGAGCACTGTACAACTACAAAGCTTTGAAAAGTGTAAATATGCAGCAAAGAAAGTAAAATAAATCAAGGACAATGAAACCTCAGGACACTTGAAGACAGAGAGAGATTAATAAATCACTGCATAAAGCTCATTAAAAAAGTAAACGCAGTGAAACCGGAACCAGAACAAAGATCACAACCTCATATCTCCCCAAAAAACTAAATGTACAAGAGATGAAAAAACCTCATTTAACTTCCCGGGCCTGTCCCTGCGGTCAGGTTTAATTCTTACTCATTTCGGGTCGATTCTACAGCTCTGTCCCGCTGTAAACGTAGACACTGCAGCTTTTAATTCATGCAAAAGAACTAAAAACGTACAAGATCCCAGTTTTAAAATGTGGTTCTGAGAGAGGAGCGAGTATTTAACGAGCTGTAAAGGTGATACACTTACGGTTCTGCGTCTGGAAGGAGCTTCTGTCTAATCCCGTCTCGCCCGACCGGTCCGGTCCAGAGGCAGAGTCCCTGCTCGACTCTCAAGAGATGACTGAGCTTCAGTGAGTGACACAAGCCTCTTACCTGTGCACCGAAGCACCTGAGGAGTGTTAGGCCACGCCCCCCTCTTCACTGTGTCATGTGACACCCTGCCTCAGACCTCGAGGACTGTTCACAGTGGGTACGTTTGGACACATCTGCTCAAGTCTACGTCTTTTTATAGATTTATGAGGATCATCCTGTTGAGACACATCTTTAAAACAGTTACTGTTTATTTGAAGAGTTTAAGGAGGATTTATTTTTCAAAATTCCTTCATAATTCAGTGTGCGATCCTTAAACACAGATCTTAGAGAAACCTGAGGACTCTATAGATCTTTATCCAGTGTCTGTTTAAAGGGCTCTGTATGGAGTGATTAAGACATTGGAGAAAAGTGGACATGTCCCTCACAGCGTCCTGTACGTCCCTCTCCACCACCCCCTTCTTCAAACTACGGTCCGACACCAGCCCTGTGTCCCCCACCGTCCACTATCCTCACTTTCTGTGAGGGGCTTTTAGAGGAGGACGTCTGCTTCCATTCACCTTCACTGTCCACTGTCCCCCACCGTCTACTGTCCTCACTTTCTGTGAGGGGCTTTTAGAGGAGGACGTATGGTTCCTTTTAGTAAATAATAATAATAGTAATGTTTTTATTAATGCGCAAAATCTGTGTCATCTTTTATTTTCACTTTAGAAAAACAACAGGAGCGAATGTTTGTTTTCAGACGAGAACTGGACCCGTGTCGCAGCTGAAAGTGTTTCACACTGAGTTTCATTAAACAAAAGAATTCACATCTAAATAAAGATAAAATAAACTGTGAATTAAAGAACATTAAAGAGCTGAAGAAAGTAATGGTTCGTTTTTTTTGATTGTATTTGCTTTTATTAATTTACATTTCATTGTTCTTTAAAGTTTATATTTGTTTTTCTATGACTTATTAATTTTAATAAATGATATAACGTTGTTATTAATGGTTTTATTTTCTCTTTGTGCTTCAGGTGTTGAGACAGAAGAATTTAAAGTAGAATGTTGAATTAAAAACGTCAGGTTTGTTCAGGGACTGTTTTGTGTGGAACGGTGGAACGCTGTTCTCTTCTCTCTCTCTTCCTCTGGGTGTGTGCTGCGGTGATGTGCTTTAGTTTGGGTCCTGTTTAATGTGGTATTTAATGTCGTGGACTGTTTTGGACCGAGAACGAGACCGGGGCGTGGGTTCGACTGGATGCTGTTTACGGTTGTGTTTTTATTGTGAATGATATTTAAGGTGGTATTTAAAGTGGTGGTGGTTATTTATTTACTGTGGGCTCTGTTTAAGGTGGCAGTGTTAGTTTGTTATGGGTTTACGGTGAGATTTAAGGTGGCGCTGGTCAGTGGAATTCCTCTGCAGTCGCTGTAGTCTTTGAGTAAACACTGAGCCGTGTCCTGTGGAGTGTGTTTCTCAGGAGTTCAGTGGAGCAGTGCAATGGAGCAGTGCAGTGTGTGTGTGTGTGTGAGGGCTCTCTCTTGTTTAACAGCAGTGTGTTGACAGGTTGGATCTCCAGGCCGCAGCAGCATGGCGTTCCTCACCTGCACAGACAGGAACCCTCCAGAAACGGTCAGAAAACCAAGGTCTCACTGACCAACAGAGAACGAGCTTAGAGTCACTTTAAACCCCTCGGGCAGACCTTTCTTACTGAGCATGATGTGTACACACACACACACACACACACACACATCAGCCACAAGATTAAAACCACTGATATGTGACCTGAACGACATGCACCTCGGGCTCTAGGACCCTGACGCCGGTCACCGTTCATCCTTCCTCTGACCACTTGTGTCCGTTACTGACCGCTGTTCACTGGGAAACACCTGGCAGTGGTTTTAATCTTGTGGCTCATTAAAGGCTGTTGTTGTTTAGACGTTGTTCCTTTAACATCAGCTCCAGCGTAAAGCTCCGAACTCGGACACAGGGGGATTATGTAAACAAGGAGATTGTTATCACTGGACATGCAAAGAGTGATCTGCACTCGTTCACCAGAGAGAGACACAGAGATAGAGAGAGAGAGATGGAGTTGAGTAGGTCACGGGGTCAGTCCAGTGATGCTGTTTTTTATTAATAACCCCAGTATATTTATTCTTTATGAAGTTTAATACATTTGTTTCTTTGTTGTTCCCTGTAATAACCACAGCACTGTGCACAGGTCTCAGACTCCGAACAGGTTTATTATTGAGTGAGGGATCTCAGTGAGTGTGTAATCACAGTAAACACACAAACACAGTAAAAGTGAATTGTTTTTATCTGAAAAGTAGACGCTGTGCTGTGAGCGAGTGAAGAACAGTGTGTTTCCAGATGTTTCTCTGATCGTATGCAGCACACTTCATTTAACACAGTGGAGTATTTATTATCCTCTGACACTAGGCACAGGACGATCACCTCAAATAACACACACACACTCTGTCACACTCACTGGAATAAAGGCGTTTAATCACCTGAAATTAGTAAATTTATTCAGAAAACCTAAACAAAATAAAACCCTAATATCAGAATAAACCGAGCCCCGTTATTTGTGCGTGTGTGTGTGTGAGTGTGTGTGCGTGCACTGAGTTACTCATGCTCTGTGGTTTATTAATAGAAGGTTGATACACAGAGTGTCTGTGATTCAGAGAGTGAGAGACTTCTGTCTTTGACTGGGAGCCTTTGTCCAGTTCTGTGTGGCGCTGACGTTCTGATCTGTCTTTGGACGCAGTGTTTTTATCCTGGAGTTCTGACCCGAGCTCTAATCACTGCCCTTCAGTGGACACTCCTTCCACTCGTCCTCAGCCTCCAATCAACGCTCCTCCTGTCCCCTCCCGTCTCCTCATGTCCCCTCCCGTCTCCTCATGTCTCCTCATGTCCCCTCCTGTCCCCTCCTGTCTCCTCATGTCCCCTCCTGTCTCCTCCTGTCTCCTCCTGTCCTCTCATGTCTCCTCCTGTCCTCATGTCTCCTCATGTCCCCTCCTGTCCTCTCCTGTCTCCTCATGTCCCCTCCTGTCTCCTCCTGTCCTCTCCTGTCTCCTCATGTCCTCTCCTGTCTCTTTCAAAACTTACTTGTGTTTGCTTTAAATTAAAATATAAGTACTGAAAGAATTAAGCCCAGTTTTGGTGCTAACTTCTAGTCAGACTCAAGATTAACTTAAAAGGATTAACTTTAGACTCTAGATTAATGCCACACTGGAGCGAGACTCTGGACTTAGAGTTAGACTCTAGTCTGAACCTGGGCTTGATTTAGCCTGGGATTAACTGAGGAAAGAGCTGTAGATGGATGTTAGATACTTATCTGATCCTTGTTTATGTCACGCTCCGCTGCGGTGCTGAGTGATCAGATCAGATCAGACTGGGATTAAACCCGATTTAGTTGAAGCTCTTTAATCATCTTCAGTTGGGGATTAAGGGATTAGAGATGATTAATTCTGACGGGGACGGTTCTGATGAGGTGGGTTTCCTCGGTTTGTTCAAGTCCCAACCCTCCATCGCCTTCAGACTCCACACACTCAGCTCCCTATAGTTAGATCTGTGGAACAGTGGAACTGTGTTCTCTGGAGTGATGGAGTTCCTCTGGTGTGTGGAACAGTGGAACTGTGTTCTCTGGAGTGATGGAGTTCCTCTGGTGTGTGGAACAGTGGAACTGTGTTCTCTGGAGTGATGGGGTTCCTCTGGTGTGTGGAACAGTGGAACTGTGTTCTCTGGAGTGATGGAGTTCCTCTGGTGTGTGGAACAGTGGAACTGTGTTCTCTGGAGTGATGGAGTTCCTCTGGTGTGTGGAACAGTGGAACTGTGTTCTCTGGAGTGATGGGGTTCCTCTGGTGTGTGGAACAGTGGAACTGTGTTCTCTGGAGTGATGGAGTTCCTCTGGTGTGTGGAACAGTGGAACTGTGTTCTCTGGAGTGATGGGGTTCCTCTGGTGTGTGGAACAGTGGAACTGTGTTCTCTGGAGTGATGGGGTTCCTCTGGTGTGTGGAACAGTGGAACTGTGTTCTCTGGAGTGATGGGGTTCCTCTGGTGTGTGGAACAGTGGAACTGTGTTCTCTGGAGTGATGGGGTTCCTCTGGTGTGTGGAACAGTGGAACTGTGTTCTCTGGAGTGATGGAGTTCCTCTGGTGTGTGGAACAGTGGAACTGTGTTCTCTGGAGTGATGGAGTTCCTCTGGTGTGTGGAACAGTGGAACTGTGTTCTCTGGAGTGATGGAGTTCCTCTGGTGTGTGGAACAGTGGAACTGTGTTCTCTGGAGTGATGGAGTTCCTCTGGTGTGTGGAACAGTGGAACTGTGTTCTCTGGAGTGATGGAGTTCCTCTGGTGTGTGGAACAGTGGAACTGTGTTCTCTGGAGTGATGGAGTTCCTCTGGTGTGTGGAACAGTGGAACTGTGTTCTCTGGAGTGATGGGGTTCCTCTGGTGTGTGGAACAGTGGAACTGTGTTCTCTGGAGTGATGGGGTTCCTCTGGTGTGTGGAACAGTGGAACTGTGTTCTCTGGAGTGATGGGGTTCCTCTGGTGTGTGGAACAGTGGAACTGTGTTCTCTGGAGTGATGGGGTTCCTCTGGTGTGTGGAACAGTGGAACTGTGTTCTCTGGTGTGTGGAACTCTCTCTCTCTCTCTCTCTCTCTCTCTCTCTCTCTCTCTCTCTCCCTCCCTGTGTGTGTGTTCTCCCCCTCAGTGCTAATGCAAACTGCAGTCCTGGTTGAGTGGCTCTGGTCTTGGGGCAGTTTACATAACTGCAGTAGTGTGATACACTAACGTTCACACACACACACACCTGCCAGCAATGGTGTCACCACTGGCCACCGTGTTTGTGTGTGTGTGTGTATTTCACCTTTGAGTCACTATCTGCTTGTGTATGTGTGTTTAATAAGTTTATGTCACATTGTTTACACTTGTGTCCATCTACATTATTACACACTGAGTGGAGGATATGGGAGAGTGTGAGGGAGAGTGTGTGTGTGACGGAGAGGGTGAGGTCGTGTGTGTGTGGGTGAGGGAGAGTGTGAAGGTGTGTGTGTGAGGGAGAGTGTGAGGGTGAAGGAGAGTGTATTGTATGTATTGTGTGTGTGTGTGTGTATTGTATGTATTGTGTTTGTGTGTATTGTATGTATTGTGTGTGTGTTTGTATTGTATGTATTTTGTGTGTATTGTATGTATTGTGTGTATGTATTGTTTGTGTGTGTGTGTGTATTGTATGTATTGTGTGTGTGTATTGTATGTATTGTGTTTGTGTGTGTGTATTGTATGTATTGTTTGTGTGTGTGTGTGTGTATTGTATGTATTATGTGTGTGTGTATTGTATGTATTGTTTGTGTGTGTGTGTATTGTATGTATTGTTTGTGTGTGTGTGTATTGTATGTATTGTTTGTGTGTGTGTATTGTATGTATTGTTTGTGTGTGTGTGTATTGTATGTATTGTGTTTGTGTGTGTATTGTATGTATTATGTGTGTGTGTATTATATGTATTGTGTGTGTGTATTGTATGTATTGTTTGTGTGTGTGTGTATTGTATGTATTATGTGTGTGTGTATTATATGTATTGTGTGTGTGTGTATTGTATGTATTGTTTGTGTGTGTGTGTATTGTATGTATTGTGTTTGTGTGTATTGTATGTATTGTGTGTGTGTGTGTTTGTATTGTGTGTATTTTGTATGTATTGTGTTTGTGTGTGTATTGTATGTATTGTGTGTGTGTGTGTTTGTATGTATTGTATGTATTGTGTGTGTGTGTGTGTATTGTATGTATTGTGTGTGTGTGTGTTTGTGTGTATTGTATGTATTGTGTGTGTGTGTGTGTGTGTTTGTATGTATTATGTGTGTGTGTATTGTATGTATTGTTTGTGTGTGTGTGTATTGTATGTATTGTATGTATTGTGTGTGTGTGTGTGTTTGTGTGTATTGAGTGTGTTTTGCTGGAGTTTCCCTCACTCACCCCCAGAATAAGTGAATTATTGTAAAGCCCCCGCCCCCGTTTCTCGCCGTCTGCTCCTGAAAGGGTCTGAGAGGAGCGAGAGATTCTCTCTGTTCTCCTTCATTAGTAAAGACTCGTCTGCTCTCGTATCTGACAGACGTTAAATCTCTCTTTTCTCTTCTGGATGAACGAGTGATTATGTTTAATAACCACACACTCAGGAGAGAACAGTCGCACAAAACAAAGAACAGCGTCTAAGACCTGGAGGATGCTTTAACAAGAGACTGGGTCCGTTAGTGAGGGAGTGTGTGAGTGAGTGTGTGTGTGTGTGTGAAGCTCTGTGCAGTGTGTGTGTGAGTGACTGGGTGAGTGTGTGATGCTCTGTGCAGTGGGTGTGTACTTGCCTTGTTCCCAATGATGCTGCAGAGGCTTGGAACTCACCGCAGCCCTGAACTCAGCGCAGCCCTGAACAGGATGAAGTGCTTACAGCAGATGAATGAATGAAATACGTATGTGTGCTGAGTAGCTGCTGAGTGTTTGAGCTGTGAAATGCACGGACCAATGCAGAGGGGCTGAGGTGAGCAAATGTCGCTTGTCTGGACTCTGGGGGAAAAAACAGTTCCTGTGACCCGTGAAATTTCAGGTCTGAACACATTCTTCTGACTCTGTTCATCCAGCGTTCCTCTGTTTTACACAATATCTGCTGGAATTATCGCATTAGTGTAAACACGCAGAGTGTGTGTATGTATGTGTGTGTGTGTGGTGCCCCCATCCCCCTACAAATAAGTTATTGTCATTGTGAAGGTACTTGGAGGCGAGACCTTATCTAACAGTAGAATGAGTTCAGCATACCAAGAAAAGGGTGCAGTGTATCCATGGAAACACATGTAGAATAACCATGGAAACAGTGTAATGCAACAATGGAAACGAGTGGGGTGTTACCATGGAAACGGTGTAATGCAACAATGGAAACAAGTGTGGTGTTACCAAGGAAACAAATGTAGACCTTCTGTAACTATGAATAACAGGTGTAATTAGTGAAGAGTAACCATGGAAACAACTGTAGCCAATGAGTGAACCACATGCCTGTAAATGGGTGTGGTATATTCACTGAATACTGTCTGTGAGGAGTGTGGTGTGTTCTCCCTGTGTCTGCGCGGGTTTCCTCCGGGTGACTGTCTGTGAGGAGTGTGGTGTGTTCTCTCTGTGTCTGAGTGGGTTTCCTCCGGGTGACTGTCTGTGAGGAGTGTGGTGTGTTCTCCCTGTGTCTGCGTGGGTTTCCTCTGTGTGCTTCACGCTCCAAACACACACACACACACATTGGTAGATGGAATGAGTGAAACTATTCACAGGTAAGTGTTTGTGTGTGTGTGTGTGTGTGTGAATGACTGAGTGAGTGAATTAATGATGAATTATTAATTAATAATTCATCTGAAGATGAATGAATTAATGCTGTATTTTCAGTAAAAGTAGCATGTTTATGAAGGAGATTTTTATGTCCATTGTTTTTATAAAGTGCCGTTTGCAGGAGGTGAATCTGACTCCTCTGTGGTCCCTGAATAAAGTGGTTTATTCTCCACAGAGTGGATCCCTCACAGGGGGCGGCCATGTTTAAAATTCTCTGATCCATGCAGTCCACTAGGGGTCAGTGTGACTGAGGCGTCATGAGAGTGTTTTTTACTAATAACCGCGTCCTGTGGTAAGTGTTTGTTGATGTGACAGGTTCAGGATGTTCGATGTTGACACAGTGATCTTTATTACACTGTAATTACTGTCATTCTACAAGAGGGAGCTCTCTGCCAAAGCAGTGAGTGTTTATTGTTTTATCCCTGAGCTGCTTTGAGGAGACAGAGAAGGCTCTGAGACAGAGCTGGTCTCAGGGAGAAAGAGAGAGAAGTCTGAGAGCCGGGAGCGAGAGCGATGAAGAGGGCTGTGACGGAGAATAAGGGCAGAGACGAGAGCAGACAGAGAGAGAGCTCAGGAGGGAGACATGCAGAGACTCGCTCCGACTCAGTTCCATGAGAACAGGTAATCCAGCGGTGGCAGTGATTGAGGAGAAACAAATCTCACTCTTAGAGACGCACAGGTGCCACAGAGCAGGATTTGGGTTTGTATTTTACTCTCAAACACCAACCGTTCGCCCTGAATCTGTTCCAGATTTACACCGACACTGCTGAGGGCAACTGGGGCAATCACCCCCCCCCCACCACCACCACAACCCCCACCCCACCCCCAGACTATGATCTCACTGCTCAAACGTGGCTCTTCTAAGGCTTCGGAGACTTAAAGAACCAGTTGTTATTTTATCAAAAAACAAAAAATATTTTACATAGTTCTCTACACAGTGCAACACAGGAGACTTAAATGAACCAGATTATGCTCCAGAGAGTGGGTCCCCCAAATGGGGATGGCCTGGTTTAGAATAATCATACCTCCTGGCCACTAGGTGTCAATGTAAAGCCAAGAATAACCAGTGGAATTATTTCCCTGACTTTCCCTGTTTAAGCAACACTAGGTAAGATTCTGTGTCTTTGCTCCTGGGCGCCCCCTACAGTATGTAATTCACTTATTCATCACTGTTCTGAAACTAGGGGGAGGGAGTGGGTTTGATCTCCTATCTACCTCTGAAAGCTACATAGTGCAGTTTCTGCAGTGATGAGCTCTGAGTAGCAGTGACAGAGGCTCTATTCTCTCTGTTACAGCATCACAGTGAATTTGAAGCTGGAATATTAAGCTAAAATAATACCCACCATTACTTTAAACAGTGTGAGACAAGAATGAGACGCTTGATCAGGTTGTGTCCCGTGGGTTGTGAGCACTGGTGAGAAACGGTGGAGCTCTGTCTTTAGTTCAGATGCAGATAAACAGGAGGGTTATTATCTCAGCACTGAGCCCAGAGTGAGATGCTACTGAGATCTCCACTCAGACTCAGGAGGAGACACGGGAGACATTACTGGACTCTTTCTTTTAAGAGAAACATCTGAGCAGCAAGACACACAAGCCACAGTCTCCACTGTCTCTCCGTCTGAGATTCGCATCACTGTAAAAACTCCACATCTGCATTTACAGCCCATTATATTCTTCTCTGGAATCACGACTAAATCTAAACTTTGAAAACGACTGATCGACTCTGAGCCACAGCGATTTACAAAGTTTTATTGTGTGGTGTGTAGCTGTAATTCAGAATTTAAACATTCTCCTTCTCTTCTGTCATTTGTTGTATATCTGTGTGTCGTATTAAAATCACATCCTCATTTTTTACTCAACAAAAGTACACTCAGAAACAGTGTCACTGCGCTCCGTTCCCGACTCTGACACTGCCTCCATCTGTAACTGGTCTAAACCCACACTCACATGGACTTTAGAACACAGTACTGTCCCCAAGAACAGAACAAACCCATCACAGTCTTCTGCAGCTTTTTCCTGATGGAGCTCAGAACCAACGCAGCGCCCAATAAACTCTTCACTCTCCACACGGCTTCAGTCTTAGGTTCTTTTCTGTTGAAGACTTTAATACGACACTGTTACAGTAAACACACAGGCGCACACACACACACACAGAGTACCGCTGTAACCCGTATTGATAAGTGTGATATATAATGAGGTGTGTATATGTTTCTGCGCGGATCGGTGTGAGTTCCAGCCGCTGACGTGAAGCACTAATCCCCCACAGCGCAGCCTTTATTCTCTCAGACGCTTTTACATGGAACTCTCACAACACTCCAGTAAATGTGAGTTAGTGAGAGACAGAGTGCTGACTGACAACCAGAACACACACACACAAAGTAGTGTGTACCTCTTTTTCTGGGGTGTTTCTATAAGCTCTGCTTCATCCTATTCAGGGTCACAATCACCCAGTCACTCATGCACTCACCCAGTCACTCACACAATCAAACTGTCACTCACACACTCGCCCTGTCACTCTCACTCACACACTCACCCAGTCACTCACACACTCGCCCTGTCACTCACACAATCACCCAGTCACTCTCACTCACCCAGTCACTCACACAATCAAACTGTCACTCACACACTCGCCCTGTCACTCTCACTCACCCAGTCACTCACACACTCACCCAGTCACTCACACACTCACCCAGTCACTCACACACTCGCCCTGTCACTCTCACTCACCCAGTCACTCACACACTCACCCAGTCACTCACACACTCGCCCTGTCACTCACACAATCACCCAGTCACTCTCACTCACCCTGTCACTCACACACTCACCCAGTCACTCACACACTCACCCAGTCACTCACACACTCGCCCTGTCACTCACACAATCACCCAGTCACTCTCA
>NC_089807.1:44578675-44608675 GCF_029633855.1 Hoplias malabaricus
CTGTTGAGTAAGTTTCATGAGGAAAGTGTGAGACCCGTGTGAAGAGTTAAAGGAGTTGTTGTTGTTTGTTGTTGTTTGTTTACAGTTGTTTATCTGTGAGCTGAGACTGTGTGTGTCGTCCGGGTCACTTTCAGGACGCTACATAAACCGTGCCACAGAGCGACAGCTCAATATCAGCTTTTAATTCCAAACTGTAAAAATGTGTGTGTGTGTGTGTTGTTTGCTAAAGTGTTGAGCAACAGGTTCTTTCTTTTCTTTCCTTCTTCACTCATCACAGCAGCTCATTCCTCCATGGTGTGTGTGTGTGTGTGTGCAGTGACTCATCACACACACTGCAGCACATACCGACATGGCGTAATTCTTCACTAATTACAGTATTATAAACACAATACGCTGTAAGTGTCTCTGACTGCTGTAAGTATTACAGTAAATATTATTATTAATATTATTATTATTAATGATAAATACAGTGACTCTAACAGTAGCGTACACCGATGAGCCACAGCTTAATGCCACCTCATTGTTGCTGACTTTGTTACCCTCCTTTCCCCCTGTTCCTCAGGACCCCCTCAGAGCAGGTGTGATGTGGACGACATGACACTGGGCAAACAAAGTATGCAGAGCAACAGAGGGACTACAGAGTGACCGGAGGGGGACAGTGAGAGTAGAAACAGGGCGGAGGTTGTAATGTTCTGGCTGATGGGTGTAGAGTACTAACTGAGACAAGGACGCTGCTGGTGACCGCAAAAAAACAAAGACGACGTCCCCAAACTGGCCCCTGGTCAGTGACTGAGCTGCAGAAGGACGAACGGAGCCAGACTTCGCTCATTTAAGGTGGAGTCAGAGTTTGTTTGTAGAGAGCTGTAAGCTCCAGGTTTAAACTCGGGACTGTTTTCACCTCAACGTCCAGCGACTTCCATCAGATTTTACTTTTACTGAGACAGTCCCTCCTTAAATACAGCAACATTTTTTATGAAATAACAAAAACATCACAATAAATTGTAAGTAATTTAAACAGAATTTCTAATGTAATATTGATAATGGAAACGAAAATTCCATTTGGAATAATCAGTCACACTTCTGTTGTATACACTACTCCTCACTGCTCGCTCTGAGGGAGCGTTTCCGGGGTAACGCTTTATAATAAGGGTCAACAATTAATCCTTACTTATATTTGTACAAATAATTACTCCCTCATTGGTAACAGATAATGCTCAATGAACAGTAAACATTTGATATAAATGTTTACTAACATTTAATATATATTTAATTTAATATTTACTAACATTTAATGATTAATTGGTGACCTTTATTATGAAGTGTTTCCTGTCCCTGAGGCTCGGACCCTGAATTCTGTTAAACTTTCGCTGTCTGAAATGGCTCCCTATTCACTATTCTATTATTCACTGAACACAGCACTATTATAGTGAAGGGGTAGTGAACCATTTTGGACACTAACTCATCCAGGTTTTTACAAAACAACGCAGTGCATTATGGGCATCTGCTATCCACTAGTGTCAGCTAGTGTACATGGGTTGTACACTAACTTTTGCAGTGCATTGTGGGATTGTTTGAGGGCACGGACAATTCTGCACTAGGTTTATCGGACACTCAAACAAAATGGCGGAACCCCAAAATGGTGCACTCTATAGTGAATAGGGCGCAGTTTCGGACACTGACTGTGACAGCAGCTGTTTTAAAACCCACTCATTAAATAAAACTGAACTGAATTTAATACTTTATTAATTTATGTTTTAATATTATTGACCTGTGACTAATTTATTGAACGTCAGACGGTTTTAAAATGATAAATTTATAAAGTAGGAATCAGATTTGTGAGAAAACCTTAGAGAACAGTTCAGGGCTGAAATGTCAAATGCAGCAACGGTCCACCGCCGGTCCCCAAACTTGTGCCGGGCCATAGACACAGCTGTTTGTGCGGTAACTCTGCCCCCCAGCGGCTGATGTAGGAATCACACAAACTGCATTCTCCACGCGTTCACTTTATTACACGGTCGTTAGACTGACACCTAGCGGCCTGGAGGTGTTCAGGGACTTCCACCACACATTTTAAACGCGACTCTATGGGGTTTTTCAGTTTAGGAGAAACATATAAATATTAATTTAAAAACTAGCGCCACGTGGTGGACAGTGTGTGGAACTGCGGGTTGAGTTTCTCTCTCGGTTTAGATCCGCTTTAAATCGTTGTTTTAGTGAATGAATGCAGTTCCGGATTCAAACTCTTTTGTCTTTTTAATGTGTGTTTAACGAATGTGTGTCGTTTTAAAATCACAATTCTGATTTCATTCAACAAAACACTAACTTATAAATGAAGTACTGTGAACCTGGCGAGAGAAGGATGTGGGATTCCGATGTTGGGTCATGAATAATTAACATTAATAACTCATTTACATGTTCTTTTTTAAAAAATAAAACCACAATAGTCAACTCCACAAGGGACCAGAACATGAAAAAAGAACAGAATGGGGTTGGTTCTAGTTTTTGTTCGAAAACAATAAACAGAGAGGTTCATAAAAGAGGAGTGATGAAGAGAGAGAGAGAGAGAGAGGGGGGGAGAGAGAGAGAGACAGAGTGAAGGGGAGAGAGACAGAGAGAGAGAGAGGGAGGGAGAGAGAGAGACAGAGTGAAGGGGGGGGGGAGAGAGAGAGAGAGAGAGAGAGAGACAGAGTGAGAGAGGGAGGGAGAGAGAGAGACAGAGTGGTGGGAGAGAGGGGAGGAGAGAGAGGGAGACAGAGGGAGAGAGAGAGAGAGACAGAGTGAGAGAGGGAGGGAGAGAGAGACAGAGTGGTGGGAGAGAGGGGAGGAGAGAGAGGGAGAGAGAGAGAGAGAGAGAGAGAGAGACAGAGTGAGAGAGGGAGGGAGAGAGAGGAGGATCTAAATAAATAAATCCCAGAGAGGACACAAGATGGAGGCGAGCACTACTTTATTAAGGCCAGAACAGGTTTAACAACAGGCACAAAAATACACTTCTCTTATTTACACAAACACAGTCCGAGACTACGAGCGCACACACACACACAGAAGAGAGCACAGGAAGCGCTTCCGTAAGAAAATAAACTCTGAGACGACTACGTGGAAACAGCAGCAGTTAGAAACACGTACGGAACACAGTTCTACAGACAACACAACTATCACGGCTTCATCAGCGCCTCCTTCCTCACAGCAGCACAGGAGGAGAAGAGGGGAGGAGAGGGGGAGGAGAGGGGGAGGAGGAGGACGAGGAGAAGAGGGGGAGGAGGAGGAGGAGGGGGGGAGGAGAAGGGGAGGAGGAGGGGGGAGGATAAAGAGGAGAAAAGAGGGAGGAGTCCTGATCTCTATCTACTTTTGTTAATAGTCTATTTTTTAATTAAAATCTGTTTGTAACAGAGGGCGGTTCCTGCTGTGCGCGCTCTCTCCTGATTGGTCAGTGTTCAGGTAAAGGGCATTATGTACGGTTACAGTAGAGGAACTAATAGAGAAGAGCTTTAACTGGGAGGAGGAAAGGAACACTTCAGTGTGTGCAGCTTGGTAAACGAGCCCTGGGAACAGGATCAGTCTCAGTCCGTTTAGAATTAAATCAATGGGCAGAAGCCTCTATTAGAAATGGGTCTGAACTCTGAGGGTTAAAGTAAACCTTCTACACCATCTCCACCGACCGCAGCCGGTTAATACACAGGGAGATGAGTGGACGCTGTGTGTGGAGAGGGAGAGGGACAGTGACAGTGGGGAGGGAGAGGGAGAGTGGGGAAGGACAGTGACAGTGGGGAGGGAGAGGGACAATGACAGTGGAGAGGGACAGTGACGGTGGAGAGGGAGAGGGACAGTGAGAGTGGGGAGGGACAGTGGAGAGTGAGAGTGGGGAGGGAGAGGGACAATGGAGAGGGACAGTGACAGTGGGGAGGGACAGTGGAGAGGGAGAGGGACAATTGAGAGGGGGAGGGAGAGGGACAGTGACATTGGAGAGGGACAGTGAAGAGGGACAGTGACAGTGGGGAGGGACACAGACTTTACAGAGGGTTTAACACTGGCCCAAGGCTGTGGTCAGCAGCCTCTGTTCACCTCAGTATTCTGTGATTAAACAGGTTCACTTCTTCCTTTTAGCAGCTTTAGAGAGAGAGAGAGAGAGAGAGAGAAGGGGAAGAGAGAATAAAAGGGTTTCACTTTGGAATGATTCAGTCGGTAAACGGCTCTAAATTAACATTCAGTCAAAAACGGGGGACGTGGCTCTTCAGCAGCAACAGCTCCGTCTCCGAACAGAACCTCAGCTCTCCACAGCGGGGCTTTACAGGACACAGCTCTGAGACGGAGACGAGGGTCTGTCCTGACTGTGGCGACGGGGACGTCTCAGAGAATAGGAGCGGTCCGATTTATTAAAAAAAAAACTAGAGAAAGGCGAGAATGTGTTGAAACGGCAGTAATTTGGAGTGTTTTCTAAAATAAACGAGAGGAACGTCAGAGACTCGGAGCAGACATCGACTCAGACGCTGCGCGCGATGAAATAAAAAAATAAAACATGATGGAGGTCTGGGGAGAGTCCACAGAAACACAGCAGAACACCCTTTAGGCCGAGTCCTCAGCCGGGGTCAACACACTGCGGGGGGAGACACACACACACACACACATTAAATGAAGTTAAATGAAGGTGTGAATGAATAAAAGAGGAGGAAAGAGAAGGAAAGGCACTGCACCTGCTCTTCTCCGCGTCCACAGTGACGTCTCCCGCCGCGTCTCCTTCCCCCTCCGTCTCCGTCATCTTCTCCTCGGGACTTGAGTCTCCGTTCACCACGCGGTTATCTGAGGACACAGTGTGAACAGCGCTGTTACACAGGACTCTAAAGACATCCTGGAACACTGCCGTGAGGATTCCCTGGCACTCAGCCTTCGCGAGGTACTGATGCCGGAGTCCCTCACCTGAGGCCTGGTCTTTGGTCTGCTCCGCCCTCTTCAGCGCCCCCTTCTTCGCCTCCTCGAACTGCCGCTGCTCGGCGAGGGACTTATTCAGCACCTGACTGAGCACCGCCTCCCCCTCCCCCACCAGGAACATGGTCTTAAACTTGTTGTACAGCATCGTGGCTTTGTCCATCACGTCCTGGCTGGCCTTGAAGCGGCGGATCTGCACAAGAACACGGACAACCCACAAACAATTAAAAACTCCCTATGAAGATGTATTTGAAACTGTGGCAGTATCATTCCTGTCCAGTAGGGGGCCACACTACCTCTCAGAGACGTTAAAACACCACCACGTAAAAGAGAAACACAGGTTTAATCCCTAACCACTCCATCCTCCCTCTGTAGTGCACTACACACATCCTGAAACGACTGAATCTAGATGTTAACAGTGCAGTGTATATTTCTAACACACACCATTTATATTTATTCATCTGTGTGAATCTGAACTCTAGTGCTGTCTGTGTGTGTACAGTGTAGTTTATGACTGATGTAGTTCACTGTAGAGGGAGAGAGGAGCTGTGTGTGTACAGTGTAGTTTGTGACTGATGTAGTTCACTGTAGAGGGAGAGAGGAGCTGTGTGTGTACAGTGTAGTTTATGACTGATGTAGTTCACTGTAGAGGGAGTGAGGAGCTGTGTGTGTACAGTGTAGTTTATGACTGATGTAGTTCACTGTAGAGGGAGTGAGGAGCTGTGTGTGTACAGTGTAGTTTATGACTGATGTAGTTCACTGTAGAGGGAGCGAGGAGCTGTGTGTGTACAGTGTAGTTTGTGACTGATGTAGTTCACTGTAGAGGGAGGGAGGAGCTGTGTGTGTACAGTGTAGTTTATGACTGATGTAGTTCACTGTAGAGGGAGCGAGGAGCTGTGTGTGTACAGTGTAGTTTGTGACTGATGTAGTTCACTGTAGAGGGAGCGAGGAGCTGTGTGTGTACAGTGTAGTTTGTGACTGATGTAGTTCACTGTAGAGGGAGAGAGGAGCTGTGTGTGTACAGTGTAGTTTGTGACTGATGTAGTTCACTGTAGAGGGAGTGAGGAGCTGTGTGTGTACAGTGTAGTTTATGACTGATGTAGTTCACTGTAGAGGGAGTGAGGAGCTGTGTGTGTACAGTGTAGTTTATGACTGATGTAGTTCACTGTAGAGGGAGCGAGGAGCTGTGTGTGTACAGTGTAGTTTGTGACTGATGTAGTTCACTGTAGAGGGAGGGAGGAGCTGTGTGTGTACAGTGTAGTTTATGACTGATGTAGTTCACTGTAGAGGGAGCGAGGAGCTGTGTGTGTACAGTGTAGTTTGTGACTGATGTAGTTCACTGTAGAGGGAGCGAGGAGCTGTGTGTGTACAGTGTAGTTTGTGACTGATGTAGTTCACTGTAGAGGGAGAGAGGAGCTGTGTGTGTACAGTGTAGTTTATGACTGATGTAGTTCACTGTAGAGGGAGCGAGGAGCTGTGTGTGTACAGTGTAGTTTGTGACTGATGTAGTTCACTGTAGAGGGAGGGAGGAGCTGTGTGTGTACAGTGTAGTTTGTGACTGATGTAGTTCACTGTAAAGGGAGCGAGGAGCTGTGTGTGTACAGTGTAGTTTATGACTGATGTAGTTCACTGTAGAGGGAGCGAGGAGCTGTGTGTGTACAGTGTAGTTTGTGACTGATGTAGTTCACTGTAGAGGGAGGGAGGAGCTGTGTGTGTACAGTGTAGTTTATGACTGATGTAGTTCACTGTAGAGGGAGAGAGGAGCTGTGTGTGTACAGTGTAGTTTGTGACTGATGTAGTTCACTGTAGAGGGAGCGAGGAGCTGTGTGTGTACAGTGTAGTTTATGACTGATGTAGTTCACTGTAGAGGGAGCGAGGAGCTGTGTGTGTACAGTGTAGTTTGTGACTGATGTAGTTCACTGTAGAGGGAGCGAGGAGCTGTGTGTGTACAGTGTAGTTTATGACTGATGTAGTTCACTGTAGAGGGAGCGAGGAGCTGTTTGTGTACAGTGTAGTTTGTGACTGATGTAGTTCACTGTAGAGGGAGCGAGGAGCTGTGTGTGTACAGTGTAGTTTATGACTGATGTAGTTCGCTGTAGAGGGAGAGAGGAACTGTGTGTGTACAGTGTAGTTTGTGACTGATGTAGTTCACTGTAGAGGGAGCGAGGAGCTGTGTGTGTACAGTGTAGTTTGTGACTGATGTAGTTCACTGTAGAGGGAGCGAGGAGCTGTGTGTGTACAGTGTAGTTTGTGACTGATGTAGTTCACTGTACGGGGAGAGAGGAGCTGTGTGTGTACAGTGTAGTTTATGACTGATGTAGTTCACTGTAGAGGGAGTGAGGAGCTGTGTGTGTACAGTGTAGTTTATGACTGATGTAGTTCACTGTACGGGGAGAGAGGAGCTGTGTGTGTACAGTGTAGTTTATGACTGATGTAGTTCACTGTAGAGGGAGCGAGGAGCTGTGTGTGTACAGTGTAGTTTATGACTGATGTAGTTCGCTGTAGAGGGAGTGAGGAGCTGTGTGTGTACAGTGTAGTTTGTGACTGATGTAGTTCACTGTAGAGGGAGTGAGGAGCTGTGTGTGTACAGTGTAGTTTGTGACTGATGTAGTTCACTGTAGAGGGAGAGAGGAGCTGTGTGTGTACAGTGTAGTTTGTGACTGATGTAGTTCACTGTAGAGGGAGAGAGGAGCTGTGTGTGTACAGTGTAGTTTGTGACTGATGTAGTTCACTGTAGAGGGAGAGAGGAGCTGTGTGTGTACAGTGTAGTTTATGACTGATGTAGTTCACTGTAGAGGGAGAGAGGAGCTGTGTGTGTACAGTGTAGTTTATGACTGATGTAGTTCACTTTAATTCCGAATCAGACACAGCGTCAGTTTCAGACTCGTGTTTGTTTTCAAAACTTGACGTGCTGTTTGTTTTTCGTCTGAATCAGTGTGAAAGGCCTTGAGGGTGGAGAGTGAAAGGCTGGAGATCTTCTTAAGCGCAGCTCTGCTTTGAGTTCCCATTGCAGCTCTCTCTTCCCTCGCACAATGCTTTTCCCCTTCACACAAAGTGTTTTTACCTCGCTCCTGATTTCAGAATCGGTTCTGACGCCACAGCAGTGGGTCTCCCCCGAGCTCCTCCTGGAGAAAACTCATCCTGACTGCGGCTATTCGTAATCTGTCTAAGTCACTGCTCAAAGCTCCTGACCACAGCTGAGAGAGTGGACAGAGATCAACCTGTCATTAATTTATTGTTATTATTACCTTCTTGAGAGTGGCTATGAGTTCGCAGTGTTTCTGAAGGTGCTGAGTGGTGACCTGAAGTGACCCCAGTTCGTCCAGAGCAGTCAGACACTTCTTCACATCCTAAAAAACACAGACTACAGTTCATACTCACAGCATCTCTCCAGAGAACACAGTTCCACAGCCCAGTCCTGGGGCGTTCACTCCCCTGGGGTCTAGACCCGGAGACTGCAGGTCCGTGTGCACTGTGTGTGAAGTGTAAATAACCAGGACTCACTGGATTATCGATCTTCAGAGAGATCTTTATCTCCCCGTGCAGCCGCTGCAGTCTGGACTCAGTGGACACTTCTGAGTGGACAACACAAAGGACACAGACAACAGACGTCAGTTTATGCTCCACGGAGCAGGTCCCCCACAGGGGGTGGCCATTTTAAAACAGGGTTTAGTACAGAACAGACCACTAGGTGTCAGTAAATTGCCTGTTTCCTGACGTGAAGAAAATGCGTGGCTGCTCCTTTATGTCGTAAATAATTACAAATAAAATTAACCCCTCCCATCCCTCGAGGAACTTTTCACCCTCCAACTCACCCTTTCTTTTCTCTCCTTTCCTCTCCTCTTTCTTCCCTTCTTCTTTCGCTAATCTGTAAACAGCAGGAAGAGTTAATTTACATCAAGCATTAAGGAGAATTATGGCAAAATGAGTGAAAGTGTCTCTTTTAAATTCTGCTTTGTGTATTTCATGTTCGTAGACGTGAGCCGTGATGGTGTCCGTGTCTCACTCTTTCATTTCTTCTGGACTTCGGCGTCGTTCATCCTTCTCTCCGTCTGCTTGCTTTGGGACCCGTTTCCTGCCCTGAGCATTTCGCTTCTGCTCAGAAAACACACACACACACACACACACACACACACACACACACACACACACACCAGGACTGCTTTATTCTCCGCCTTATTTGCTGTGTTCCAAGGATATCCACATTGCAGAGAGAAGCTGCCGATGAAAGTTCTCAGAAACTATTGGAAAGCGATGTAAACTGATCAATAAACACGTGGAAAGCTGTTCTCATCAGGATTCCAGCTCTGTAGCGCATGTCTGAAGGGTTTCTGCTTTTTTAGCTTCAGGGCACGCTGCCTTAAACACTTCGCCTCTCAGTCCTAATCCTGAGGGACTCCAGCAGAGCGCAGTTTAATGCTTTCAGAGTCTCTTTCAACACAAACTCAAAAGCCATAACCGCCATAACATCACCCACCGCTCAGAACAATGGATCAGAAAGAAACTCTCTGCTTTAGCCATCGTTCCCTCCACAGCGTCTTCACATTCACAGAGACTTTCACTGCTCATCAGGAAAAAAGAGTACAGGGCTCCACTGATAGAAAAACTCCCCCAGAGGGCGCTGTTGGTGCAATAAGTGTGAGTGTTAAAAGCCGTACTATGTAACTGCATGAAATGTGCAGAAGTAATGTGGGCTGTGCCGCGCGGGTTTATCACACGATGTCGAGTATGTTCTGGTTGAAGGAGTGTTCGGAGAGAACTGGATCAGAACTTTCTTTTACGTTACGGACGTAAGCCGTTTCTCAGTTCTTGTGTGTTCTTACATTCTCGTGTTCTTGGGAAACGTCAACAATCGCAGCCCAGGTGCTGCTCTGTTGAAAAGTCCACATCGAGCCGAGTCCCATCAATGAGATGGTGACTCAACAAGTGCGGCACTGTTCCAATTACAGAGCGACCCCTCCATCCTCTCGCCCTCAGGAGTTTGTACTCGCCTTAGATTTGTGTCAAACGTGTTGATGAAGTAAGAAACTGGAACTGAAAAGCTACCATCAAAAGCCAAACTCCTATCACTCTACACTCAGCGATACCTCTTCTTCCACTCACTAACGTTCAGTGGCATGAGCCGCTCCGCTATCGCAACTCAGGCATGACACCCCCCACCCCCCCCGCCCCCTCGGCCGGACCTTCATCCATTCATAAACATGTCTGAAATGCTCTGAACCCCCGCCCCATCTCTGACCATGCAGTGACTATTTCATGTTTTACAGGGAGACTGGATGCAGCAGAGGGATGCTGTGTGTAAAGCCCTATTTGGATGGGATTAGTTTACTCTGTGGCACGTGGGGGTAAAGTAATCATCACCTGAGTATCTCAGTGGTTTTATACTCGTCTGAACAGAACGACCGAGTGTGTGCTCCCGTTCAGAAAAGACTCCTGAGCCTTTACCTTCTTTTACCTTGCAGTAAAAACAGCCCCAGTTTATTAGTCCTGTCTGAATTGACCTGTGGGGGAATATCACGTCATATTCCGGGTTAAAGGAGTTTTTCGCCGTTTTTCTCGAGAGTGGAGGAGGAGCTAAAGGAGGCATTTACTGAAATATATGGTTTTAGTAAAAGCTCAGTGGCTGAATGACGCACTGCGATCAATTCCACAAACGACCTGAAGATATGTTGTGACCTTGTGTCGTTACCATTGAACGGTTTATAACATAAGTAATAACTGTGTGGAGGATTGAATCTGTGTGTGTGGGGCCCGCTCTATGGACCTTAAACAAATTCATTCCACTCTCATGAGAGCTGTGCCTCCTAAACACCACGTCAAAGACTCATTGTCTAAATATCATCACTGGCTCTATTTTAAAGGTAAAAACGACTGACCACACTTCAAACAGCATCTCTCCCCACAGCCGTGGATCAGAACGCTCATCAGATGGAGAGACAGACCTACCGCTTCATCCTCAGAGTCAGAGGAGCCTTCCTCCTTGGTGTTCCTCTTCCTCTTCACCTCTGGTTCCTTCTTCCCACTTTTACCCTCCTCCTTTCTCTTCCTCCCCTCATTTCTCTTGTCGTCCTCCTCTTCTGAAGACCTGCTCTTGTCGTCTGGGACTCTCTTACGTTTCCGGTCCGTTTCTGGAGCGGCGTCTCTGAGAGAAACACGAGGTGAAGCCCAGTTTAGAGACAAACATCGGGGAGACACTGAACTACACTGAGGATACCTGCTCCTCCTACACCTCTCCTGAACTCGGGGGCGTTGGTCAGGAGCGTGTTCCTCTCTTTACATTACTGCTAGTGGAGCACTGCTGTGACTGGGGCTGGGCAATTCATTTCAATCGAGTTCCATGTTGATTATATCGATTATGTTTATTCTGTTATGTCCCCACTGCGTGTTCATGTACTGTCCCTTTAAAACCACGCTTCCAATCTGTGGTCACGTGATTCCGCCCCCTATCTACCACACTGTGCCGAGGCCGACCGCGCCGACTCCAGCAGCTCACACCAAAGACAATCACAGCGTCTGTGGTTTGGACGTGCTGTGGTTTGACTGTAATTAAGTTAGTTCAGGATTAAGTGATAGTTCAGGATTAAGTGATAGTTCGGGATTAAGTGATAGTTCGGGATTAAGTTAGATCGGGATTAAGTGATAGTTCGGGATTAAGTGAAAGTTCGGGATTAAGTGAAAGTTCGGGATTAAGTGATAGTTCAGGATTAAGTGATAGTTCAGGATTAAGTTAGTTCGGGATTAAGTGATAGATCAGGATTAAGTTAACCCACCCCTGCTGCTGCAGAAGAAGCAGTTTTTCAGCTTTGGGTTTTCGTCCTCTTCGCTTCGGAGCTGGAGTTTCTCCACCTGAGAGAAATAAACAAATAAACACATCACAATCATTCATTCATCTCACACTCACCCAGTCACTCACACCCTCACCCAGTCACTCACACTCACACCCTCACCCAGTCACTCACACCCTCACCCTAACTCAGTCACTCACACCCTCACCCAGTCACTCACACCCACACACACACCTGTGGTTTGTGTATAATAACCTCTAAACTGCTGCAGTGTGTATTTTTATAATATAAATAAAGTTATTATAATAATAATTATAACAATGACAACAGCTTCCACACGTCACAGTAAACAATACCCAGTGCTTTACAACAGGAGGCTAACAACATGAAAGAGAAAAGCAGACATTTGGAAAGACACAGGAACAATGCGACAGTGAGAATGTGTCTGTTATCAACAGGAAGTCGATCCACGGTGGAGAGGTGAATAAAAGTCGTGTTAAAGAAGAGTGACCTCTGAGGCTGGAGGAGGGACTGGTCGCGCCGTCCTCTTTCTCCGAGTCCTCAGCTTCACTCTGAGGACAACAAACAAATACACACCTCATAAAGCATCAAATAAATTAGAATTAATGACAGAACAGCACAGAAAATTACATTTAAAAAAGGATCAATACAAAACCAAAACAAACTAAAACAAATAAAGCACTGAAAGCACACCCTCGTGAGACCAGCGTTTAAAGGGTTAGGAAACAAATGTGTTCAACTCTCTTTGATCTGTTCGACCACACGTCAAAAGTTTGGGGACACTCGTCTATCTAAAAAATGCTCGTATGCAATGATACAGTTTAATCTTCGTCAGTAGCAGCCAAAACAATAAGAACTCTCTCTCTTTTTTAACTTAAATCCCCACGGTTAGATCTGCACTTGTGTTTACATCGTTCTGAACACTAGGGGGCGCTTTTATGAGTTTCCACAACTAACTCGGCTTAAAGCTCCTGGATTCTTCACGGATTCTCCCTCTTGTTATTGAGCGGCTGTCACACTGGCCCCTACTGGCCGGGATGTGTCAGTGACACTGGACTAAACCTGTTTAAAAGGCAGTGGCCGCAGTGTGGAGACCCACTCTATGAAGCACCAAACAGTTTGTTTTTATAGAAAACCGTGTACTGCTCCTTTAAGGACCGCTCCAGTTTACCTTCTTCTTCCTCCCCCTTTTGGCTTTGGCTCCATCTGCTGTTTCCTTTGAAGCCGAGTCCTGAGAATAAAAGAAAACGACACAAAAACAAATCTCCAAATCAGCCCTCAGAGTCCCTCCTGTCCAAAGAGTGTGAAGCCCTCGTATTCAAACCTGTCTCACAGGACGGTCCGCATACTCGGAATATCGGAGGGGTTCACACTTGGCGGAGTGGGGTGGGAAGGAATTGCAGGGTGAGACAGAGAGGAGAGGGGAGGGGACAAATAAATATTTAAACACGCCCTTTTTTTAAATTATATTTTTAAGCTCCGACTCTGTCTTTTTTTGACTTATTTAATGTTTATAATAAAGAAACATCAGTGTCAGGTGTGACCCAATGGACCCCTGGATGCAGAGACAAAGCCCCCCCAGTTAATGATACACAATAAAAGTCCTACACTTATAAGATTATTGGAGCTGTTTGACACAGACGCTGCAGTTGTTTACGTATTTATTTGTTAGCTTTAGTTGGAGTTGGGGGAGCAGGGCGTCTCCGGAGGTACAGGTTTGAATATTTCTCGTTTATGAACAGAGACAGAGGCAGTGTCCCAAACCCACGCCCCTCTCTCTTCTATAAACACAGTTTAAAAAAAGAACTCTTACCTTCGCAGAACAGAGGTCAGACAAACAGCACTGTGCAAAAGTCAGAGACCACCTTTTATTTATTTAATTTCCATTAATGTCTTAAAAAAAGAGTCCTAAACTAAACATAACCTCTATGTTGTCTGTCCTTTCCTCTGTTCTCTGTCCTCTCCACATCCTTTCAGACCCAGGGTGCTGAGGCGTTCTCCTCACAGTGGAGAGGTGCGGATGTGGTCGGAGGTGAAGCGTGGAGCTGTGGTGCCCCTCTTTAGCCGTCTACTTAACCTCATATTTAATCTCCTGAACGATGAGTAACTTTTGAGGTGTTTTTGCTGGAAACTGAATAATTTAATGATGACCTCTGACTTTTACAGAGAGCTGTGTACGACACACAACATTTTAAACAACTAGAAATGTCCAAAATCTGCCGAATCACCCCGGGAACATGAAGCAGAGCTATCACTAAAGGGACGATGAGTTTGTGTGGGAATGAAAGGGTGAGGATAAATCATGTGATCATTACCATTTCTTAAAGGAGCAATCAGCCATTTCATCCACGGACCCCATTACTGACATCTAGTGGTCAGTCTAAAAAGCGAATCCACGACAGAACGATGTCAAATTAATAGTGAATGACTCTCGTAGGTGTTTGATGGGTTTGCAGCGGTGAAAGTGACTCTTGCTCCTTTGAGTGAAACTCCCGGCTCCTGAAACGGGTCCAGGCCAAAAAAAAGGCTCGTTCTTGGCTCAGAAACGTCATAAAAGTGCATCTCCAATCAGAACTGAGGTGTGGAAGTGGATGTGGTGAGTGGCTTGATGATGGAGAGACACTAAGGACATCTTTCAGTCATTTTTCTCTGCAGCAGGAAAACACTGCCCCAAGAAACCGAAGCCAGAGACCAGCAACGGGAGAAAACTGACGGAAGCTACACCTTTTTCTAAAGAGAGACTCAATAAACCAACACAAACGCCACCTCAGGAAATCACACAGCAGATTATTCTCCCTGACAAGGTGCGACATGCAGAGCCCCTCGTCTCCACACGATGGAAAATGGGTGAAGGATTAAAGTCTGCGCTGTGGAGCTGCACGATACAGAGGGAACAATCACAAGGGTCTGGGAGACTGAACGTTCTTGACCGCCTCTAATGATGGAAATCACCCTGCTCATCTCCAGCAGGGGGCAGTATAGGCGCACAGGTTGATTTGGAGTGCGTCATTTAAAGAGAAGGAACGTCCTCAAATTAACGTTTGTTATTGTATTATTTAATTAAATCTGTTGTTAATTTAATATTCATACCTCCACTGTCCAAAGAAAAACACCTCCAAAAGAGAAGGAAAAAGTCGATGTAATGGATTTAATTCAGAGTCATTTTGGAGCGTTTCTATTGGTCGATTCACCATGAGACTTACACACAGTGAAGGACAGCTGCTGTGTTCAATGATGCAGTAACTAAACACACACACACACACACACACACACACTGAGGTTTTTCTCTGGAGAGTGAGGATATATATTTGGCCTGAAAAAGATAATCATTAAAAACTAAAACCTAGGCCTCAGAAGTAAAAACTTGAGCCGACGCTAAATGGTGAAACTGATTTAACAATTTATCGTGCAGCCCCTCGGCACAGCTCCCCATGCAGACATCAGCAGTACATACTTCCTCCTCTAGAGGGCCCTGTTCAGACACCTCCATTCCTTCACCTTCCTCCTCCTCCTCCTCCACTTCCTCCTCCTCCTCCTCCTCCTCCTCCTCCTCTCCTGCCTCATTTCCAGACACCTGCACAAGTCCAAACACACAGGGCCCCACGGCGCAGGAGTTAAAACAACAGGCACCACCTCGCTCTGAGGACCCTCCTCGTACTCGGGGTCCACCTCGCTCTCAGGGCTCGGTTTGTTCAGAGGAGCCACCTCGCTCTCGAACAGAAAACATCATTCATCTCCAGAACCCAGAGAACCAGCAGCAGCTCTGCACGGCGTTTCAGGGAACGCTGTGGTCGTAGGATCGCACCGTTTAATTCACCTCTAAATCTGACGATTGAAGGTTCAGAGAAATCAATGTGATTTATATTTGTCAGTGTTTTTAACCCCCCTCTGATAAAGACACAAGAGTGCGCGCAAGAACCTTATGTTCCAACGTGAGCTAGTCTCCAGCTGCTCATTTTGAAGACACAGACTGGTTTGTTTTCTCTGTGTGTGTGTGTGTGTGTGTGTGAGACCAGACGTCTGTGACTGCACAGTCTGTAAATCTATCAAACAGCCTCATATTGATGATATCTCCCTGAACGTTTGGGTGCTGAGCTGCTGCTGAATCTCCCGGTGAAGAGGAACCTATCAATGATGACCACGACAGCGTCCAGCACATCGCTGAATGCCGGGGGACTCTACAAACAGCCAAAGGTTAACGCTGAACAAGAACCACCCCAAACACTCTGCTTCTGATTTGGACGGAACGCAGTAACAGTTCAGAGTTCCTCAGTGTGAACAGGACGTACTTTATTAGACTTCTTCTCCTGCTCCACATCGTCCCCCTCGGGGCTGCTGTCGGAATCTTTATCGGAAACCGCTTCCATCGGCATCACCTGGACCACACAAACAATAAATAAATAAATAAGCTAACAACGGCTAAAAAACAAAACACGAGACTCGTGTGAAAGCAGTGCTACTTCAGGTCTAGGCCCTGCAGTGAAGCGCAACACGGTCATGAGGAAAAAAAATCTGCATCTCTCACACACACACACACACCTAATCTAAATGTGATTGGTAAATAGATCTGATACACGGACTCATTAAACCAAATATCGCTGCAGTGCTGTTTTATATCATTTTCTAAAATGGACGCGGTACCTTTCCTCCATTCAGCTCCACTTTGGGGTTGTTTTCAATCTCCCACAGTCCTTCATTGAAGCCTTTTCTTTTGTTGGGCTTGCCGTACTTCTCTTTATTCGGTAAATAAGGGTAGATGTCTTTGGGTCCCAAAAAAGCTCTGTAACAAACAGAAAAAGCATGAAGACTGGATATTCAGAGGTTAATCAGAGTCTGGGATATTGGTAATTTTAGGTATTGAGGTTGGAAAATAAGCCCTGGGTCACATCTGTAACAGTGAGCTTTAAAAGGAACATCTAGGGAATGTCTATGTGGGGAAACACAGTTCTAAGCTCCGTCTTTTTTAAAGTGGAGCGGTGCGTGTGAGTAAGAAGAGACTGTATCTTTTAAGGTGGAGCGGTGCGCGTGAGTAAGAAGCGACTGTATCTTTTAAGGTGGAGCGGTGCGCGCGAGTAAGAAGCGACTGTATCTTTTAAGGTGGAGCGGTTCGCGTGAATAAGAAGCGACTGTATCTTTTAAGGTGGAGCGGCGCGCGTGAGTAAGAAGCGACTGTATCTTTTAAGGTGGAGCGGCGCGCGTGAGTAAGAAGCGACTGTATCTTTTAAGGTGGAGCGGCGCGCGTGAGTAAGAAGCGACTGTATCTTTTAAGGTGGAGCGGCACGCGTGAGTAAGAAGCGAATGTATCTTTTAAGGTGGAGCGGCGCGCGTGAGTAAGAAGCGAATGTATCTTTTAAGGTGGAGCGGCGCGCGTGAGTAAGAAGCGAATGTATCTTTTAAGGTGGAGCGGCGCGCGTGAGTAAGAAGCGACTGTATCTTTTAATGTGGAGCGGCGCGCGTGAGTAAGAAGCGACTGTATCTTTTAAGGTGGAGCGGCGCGCGTGAGTAAGAAGCGACTATCTTTTAAGGTGGAGCGGCACGCGTGAGTAAGAAGCGACTGTATCTTTTAAGGCGGAGCGGCGCGCGTGAGTAAGAAGCGACTGTATCTTTTAATATGGAGTGGCGCGCGTGAGTAAGAAGCGACTGTATCTTTTAAGGTGGAGCGGCGCGCGAGTAAGAAGCGACTGTATCTTTTAATGTGGAGCGGTGCGCGTGAGTAAGAAGCGACTGTATCTTTTAAGGTGGAGCGGTGCGCGTGAGTAAGAAGCGACTGTATCTTTTAAGGTGGAGCGGTGCGCGTGAGTAAGAAGCGACTGTATCCTTTAAGGTGGAGCGGCGCGCGCGAGTAAGAAGCGACTGTATCTTTTAATGTGGAGCGGTGCGCGTGAGTAAGAAGCGACTGTATCTTTTAAGGTGGAGCGGCGCGCGTGAGTAAGAAGCGAATGTATCTTTTAAGGTGGAGCGGCGCGCGTGAGTAAGAAGCGAATGTATCTTTTAAGGTGGAGCGGCGCGCGTGAGTAAGAAGCGAATGTATCTTTTAAGGTGGAGCTGTGCGCGTGAGTAAGAAGCGACTGTATCTTTTAAGGTGGAGCGGCGCGCGTGGGTAAGAAGCGAATGTATCTTTTAAGGTGGAGCGGCGCGCGTGAGTAAGAAGCGAATGTATCTTTTAAGGTGGAGCGGCGCGCGTGAGTAAGAAGCGAATGTATCTTTTAAGGTGGAGCGGTGCGCGTGAGTAAGAAGCGACTGTATCTTTTAAGGTGGAGCGGCGCGCGTGAGTAAGAAGCGACTGTATCTTTTAAGGCGGAGCGGCGCGCGTGAGTAAGAAGCGACTGTATCTTTTAAGGCGGAGCGGCGCGCGTGAGGAAGAAGCGACTGTATCCTTTAAGGTGGAGCTGTGCGCGTGAGTAAGAAGCGACTATCTTTTAATGTGGAGCGGTGCGCGTGAGTAAGAAGCGACTGTATCTTTTAATGTGGAGCGGCGCGCGTGAGTAAGAAGCGACTGTATCTTTTAAGGTGGAGCGGCGCGCGTGAGTAAGAAGCGACTGTATCTTTTAAGGTGGAGCGGCGCGCGTGAGTAAGAAGCGACTGTATCTTTTAAGGTGGAGCGGCGCGCGTGAGTAAGAAGCGACTGTATCTTTTAATGTGGAGCGGCGCGCGTGAGTAAGAAGCGACTGTATCTTTTAATGTGGAGCGGCGCGCGTGAGTAAGAAGCGACTGTATCTTTTAATGTGGAGCGGCGCGCGTTAGTAAGAAGCGACTGTATCTTTTAATGTGGAGCGGTGCGCGTGAGTAAGAAGCGACTGTATCTTTTAAGGTGGAGCGGTGCGCGTGAGTAAGAAGCGACTGTATCTTTTAAGGTGGAGCGGTGCGTGTGAGTAAGAAGCGACTGTATCTTTTAAGGTGGAGCGGTGCGCGTGAGTAAGAAGCGACTGTATCTTTTAATGTGGAGCGGCGCGCGTGAGTAAGAAGCGACTGTATCCTTTAAGGTGGAGCGGCGTGCGTGAGTAAGAAGCGACTGTATCCTTTAAGGTGGAGCTGTGCGCGTGAGTAAGAAGCGACTGTATCTTTTAAGGTGGAGCGGCGCGCGTGAGTAAGAAGCGACTGTATCTTTTAAGGTGGAGCGGCACGCGTGAGTAAGAAGCGACTATCTTTTAAGGTGGAGCGGCGCGTGTGAGTAAGAAGCGACTGTATCTTTTAATGTGGAGCGGTTCGCGTGAATAAGAAGCGACTGTATCTTTTAATGTGGAGCGGCGCGCGTGAGTAAGAAGCGACTGTATCTTTTAAGGTGGAGCGGTGCGCGTGAGTAAGAAGCGACTGTATCTTTTAAGGTGGAGCGGTGCGCGTGAGTAAGAAGCGACTGTATCTTTTAATGTGGAGCGGTTCGCGTGAATAAGAAGCGACTGTATCTTTTAATGTGGAGCGGCGCGCGTGAGTAAGAAGCGACTGTATCTTTTAAGGTGGAGCGGTGCGCGTGAGTAAGAAGCGACTGTATCTTTTAAGGTGGAGCGGTGCGTGTGAGTAAGAAGCGACTGTATCTTTTAATGTAGAGCGGTGCGCGTGAGTAAGAAGCGACTGTATCTTTTAAGGTGGAGCGGTGCGCGTGAGTAAGAAGCGACTGTATCTTTTAAGGTGGAGCGGTGCGCGTGAGTAAGAAGCGACTGTATCTTGTTGGTGTCTGAAGTGTAAATTGTCTGTAAGTGTTTATTCACAGTTTGAATTCCCACAGAAGCTCACGTGTAACTCGAGCTGTTTAGTTTGTAGCACTGTCGCTAGTGCAGTTAGCCGTATCTACAGCAGCTGAATGCTCTCAGTTTATTAGGGCTGTCTGGATACTCTGAGGCCTGACGAGTAAAACCAGGGTCTCTACGTCTCAGACGTTGGAGTTGGATGTTGGCAAGAAAATAGGCCTCTGACCATACGACAGATAACAAAGCAATCCCAACAAATCCACCATCCGCACACTTACGTCTCGTGAGTTCCAAAGAAGAAAATAGGGAATTTCAAATTGGACGGCTTAACGGCGCCATCTGGAACTTCATCGATCTAAAGAGGGATGAGAGAAAGGAGAGAGAGGAGAAAAGAGTGGGATTAATGAATGGAAGAAGAAAAAAGTTGTGACAACAACATAAAACAATCACTTTTTAAAAGACCAAAGAGTAACTCAGAATAGTTTGATTTCTGTCCAGTGGAGGGAGGTGAATGGAACCAGGCGTCTCCACCATTTTGCGTTTCCATCAGTTTGTGTCCCTCGCAGTGTCCTGCACGTCCCTCTCCACCAGGACTGGGTTTAAACATCCCCACCTTCTCCAAACTACGGTCAGACATCAGCCTTTTAGAGGAGAACATTTGGCTCCATTCACCTCCACTGTTCTTTCTTGATTCTCCACAGGTCAGAACACTCTGCTTAACACTGTTTACGTCTCATAACGAAGGAACGTGTCCAAACAATCCAAACTTTAGCGTGTGTCTGGAGGTCATTTTGACCAAGGCGCTAATGCACTGGCTGAGATTCAGGAAAGGGCGACCTCTGTTGGCCGGGTTGCTGAACTGCAATAACAGACAGGCACTCTGCTGAAACTGCCTACTGCACCTTTAATGTTTGGATGATGCTTACCCTCGCAGGCCAGTGGGGATAACCCTTCATTTTGGCGAAGATGAGATCTCCGGGTTTGTAATCTCGAGCCATGATTGAAGAAAGGACCTTAGCTGAAAGGAAACAAACTAAAAAAGACAATAAAATTAGTTCAAACACATTGCAAAGGCTTTGTGCATCAACACCCACTCGTTCACGGAGTCTGCAGAGGAAACGTCTCATTCCTGAAGCTCTGCGGGCTGTGGTTATGTTTTAAACAGCGTTTCTGTGTTGTTTACTGGTTTACTGATGTAACCAGTCTGTAGCAGAGTAGTGTTTAAACTTATTAACACTGCATTTCTCTAACTCCATCTTCAATAAAAACACACAGCAAAGGCCTAGAGGAGAGGCCCTTCTAATCTTTATTTTGAAGCAAAGAGAAGCAAGACATATTACGAACAAAGCTTTAAAATATAGTTAAAATTAGGAGTAAACAAACATTTGTTTCTTTTTCACACCTCCAGCTATTAGCTAACTCTGCGGTCAGAGCCTGACAACAGCCGAAAACAGGCGATAAACAGCGGGATCCCGCTTTAGCCCCGTCCCGGTGCCGCCAGGGGAGTTTAAGAGAGTTTAAAGACGAGAAAATGGTACATTTATGAGGGTCTTACCGTAGTTTTAAGGCTGTTCTTTAGCGGATTAAACACGCTCCTTTCCTCCCGCGCATACAGCACACAGCCGGACTCTACCAAAAACCGCCTCAGCGGGGGGGGGGACTGAAAAACAACAACTCACTGTTTTTATCGATATTTATATTAATTCCCACAAAGAATGGACTTTTAGGACTTTTAATCGTATTTAAAATGAATAAACGCATGTTAGCATCGTGGAAGATGAATATGTACGCGAATGTTTTGAAGTGTAAAGTACAGGACTCCCCTAACTGTGCGTGTGGTGTTCCTCTGAGGAGGAGGAGCGGGCTGACGCCTTCATTCAGTTCACATCAGTGTAATCACACAGAGACATACACTATAGCTTATCATTTATTAAGAGTAAAAAAGACATCATTTTAATATGAATCTGAACTTTCTTCTTCTGGTTTTTATTTCCTTGTTTACTCAGCTCCTGAATGTAATGATTCTTGAAAAAGCTCGTTTTCTGTTTCATTTTTTTTACAATAGGCTTCATTCATTCATTCATTCATTCATTCGACTTCTGTAAGCTCTTCATTCTGAGCCCACCCAGAATCACTGGACACAAGCAAGAACACACCCTGGACATGAGAATCACTCCATTACAGGACATCAAACACTCACCCAGTCACTCATTCACACACACACACACACCTGTGGACATTCTCTCATAGTAAGCCCACCTAAAAGTGCAGGTGGTGTCTCTCCTCTCCAGCTGCAGAGGCTCGGAGTCCTGTGTTGGCTTCTTTCCTCAGGTCACTGTCTGTGAGGAGTGTGGTGTGTTCTCTCTGTGTCTGCGTGGGTTTCCTCTGGGTGACTGTCTGTCAGGAGTGTGGTGTGTTCTCTCTGTGTCTGCGTGGGTTTCCTCCGGGTGACTGTCTGTCAGGAGTGTGGTGTGTTCTCTCTGTGTCTGCGTGGGTTTCCTCCGGGTGACTGTCTGTCAGGAGTGTGGTGTGTTCTCTCTGTGTCTGCGTGGGTTTCCTCCAGGTGCTCTGCTTTCCTCCCACTGTCCACGTCAGTAGGTCGTGGTGGTGTGTTAGTGTGTGCTGTGCTGGTGTAGAGTGGATCAGACACAGCAGTGCTGCTGGAGTTTTTAAACCCCTCAGTGTCTGGACCGAGAACAGTCCACCGACCAAAAACATCCAGCCGACAGCGTCCTGTGTCACTGATGAAGGACTAGAGGACGAGCGACACACACTGTGCAGCGACAGATGAGCTACTGTCTCTGACTCTACATCTACAAGGTGGACCAACGAGGGAGGAGTGTCTCACAGAGTGGACAGAGAGTGGACACAGGGTTTAAAACACCAACAGCTCACTCACTGCAGTATAAAACTGTAACAACAGCATTATGAGCTTGTTCAAGTTCAAGTTCAAGTTCAAGAAGTTTATTGTCATTTCAGCAGTATACAGTGTTTACAGTACACAGTGAAACGAAATAGCGTTCCTCCAGACAATACACAACATTAAAGTGCGACTAGTGTAAAGCTAGTGCAACATGAAACAGTGCACACGCATTAAAGTGCATAAACATCACATTCATACCCTGCTTCCTCGCTGAATACCGGACAACCCTTTATTTCTGTAGAGTGTTCTGTGGTGTTTTAAATGCCTCTGTTTGTTTCAGAGGTTTATTTTCCTATTGATTTTGTTATGTTCATTGGCTGAATGCAGGTGAATGGAGTCAAATAACAGCGCACTCTTGTGGCGAATGTCGTGAAGTACAGTCTGCTGCAAATAGGCGCGTTACAATGACGCATGGGGAAAAACCCTGTCTGTATGTGTTCTAAATTAAATTTAAAAATCTCCATCGTCCTTATCTTATTAAGTTTGATGGGATTTATTTTTTTATTATTTTTGTTATGTTTAAAATAATGTTATTTACCCTCTGATATTATTCATTACATGCTCTTCATAAAAACTGCCTTCTCAGAGGGTCTTTGTGTCCAGCTTGTGTTGTCCTGCGTCCTGCACATGGAGGAGGAGACGGTCTTTTTAAGGTGGATGTCATGTTTTTTTAATGTGGACTTAATTATGGGATGGAGACCCTATGTTTAACTCGTCCCAGTCCCATCACTGACAATGAGGGGCCAATAAATACCCCGTGAACAGAAATGTTCTGGTGAGAAGCCGGGCGACCCGTACAGACCCCCCCTCCACACAAACACACACACACACACACACAGCAGAAGTGTTCAGGCCTCTAACTTCATCACCATTGTTTTAACATAAGACACACTGAAGGTGACCCGGCCAGGGAGTTTGTGTGTGTGTGTGTGTGTGTGTGTGTGTGTGAGTGTGAATGTGTGTGTGTGTGTGTATGCACTAGATTCAGGTACATACAGACACATTAGTACAAATAATAAACAGAGAAAAGATTTAATGCAATAATAACAATTACAATAATGCGTGTGTGTGTGTGATGGCTCAGAATAGCAGCTCTGACATGAGAAGGGGTCCCAGACATGGGGGCATGTGTCAGTGTCAGTTGGGGGGGGTAGGTTGGGGGTGAGACTGGGCTCGCTGGACTGGAGCCAGAACCGTGGGGGTTCAGCTCTGTGGGGGTCCGGCTCTGACAGAGGAACAGGACCAAGACTCAGGCAGCTGCCCTTCACCTCACACACTCCTCACACACTCCTCACACACTCCAGCCTGGGACATCCACCCAACTCAGATCTCTGCTATTCTGAGCCATAACACACACACACACACACACACACACACACACACACACACTTCATACACCCCTCCTCTTGCAGAAATAACATCAATGTCACAATGATCAGAACAATAGCACACTGGAACAAAGAAAGCTTTCTAACCGACTGACCACAGACTGACTACCGACTGATCACTGACTGACCACTGACTGACTACCGGCTGACTACCGACTGACCACAGACTGACCACCGACTGACTACTGACTGACCACAGACTGACTACCGGCTGACTACCGACTGACCACAGACTGACCACCGACTGACTACTGACTGACCACAGACTGACAACTGACTGACCACAGACTGACCACTGACTGACCACCGACTGACCACTGACTGACTACCGACTGACTACCGACTGACCACAGACTGACCACCGACTGACTACTGACTGACCACTGACTGACTACTGACTGACCACAGACTGACCACTGACTGACCACCGACTGACCACTGACTGACTACTGACTGACCACAGACAGACTACCGACTGACTTCCTATTAAAGGCCCTTGAGCAAGGCACTGAACCCACTAGAACACGCACTAGTGTGTGTGTGTGTTTGTGTGTGTGTGTGTGTGTTTGTGTGTGTGTGTGTGTGTGTGTGTATGTTTGTGTGTGTGTGTGGGTATGTTTGTGTGTGTTCACTGCCACAGGAGAGGTAAATAAGGACGACACATTTGGTTGTGTGTTGCTGGAACCAAAGGACAGTGGGTTCTTCAGCAGGAACCGTGACGGCGTCTGTGTTCAAGTGAAGATAAAGAAGCAGAGTTGGAGAGAGTAGGTGGCTTGGAGACTCAAAAGTGTCTGTAGGTGTGAGTGAATGTGTGAGTGTGTGTCGCCCTGTGAAGGACTGGCGCCCCCTCCAGGGTGTGTTCCCACCTTACTCCCAGTGATTCTGGGTAGGCTCCGGACCCACCGCCGCCCTGAACTGGATAAGGGTTACAGACAATGAATGAATGAATGAAGACATGACATAAACAATGTCATGTATTGTTTGGAGTGAGAAATGACTGACTGCACCTTTAATTCCTCTGAGCTCTGACAGTTAGTGGCTCAGGTGTGGTCTGTGCTGTATATTCGTGTCCTGTGAAGGCCTCCGTCCTGTCCCTGAAGGGCACCTTCTCTTCTGCTCTGACGGATGGTGTCCTTGAGCAGGTGTGTGTTGGTGGTGCTGGAGATTGGCATCTTTCCTCCACTCTTTTGGCAAAGCTTGTGTGTGTGTGTGTATGTGTGTGTGAGAGAGAGAGGTGGGGGCACTGGAGGATGATGGAGTGGTCCTCATGCTGCTCAGGTCAGTGGCTACATCAGTGTCTTGTTTACACTCCAGACTAGACCCCTCTTTACTGAGTGAGTTCAGCCGCTCTAAGCTGCTCCCAGAGTTGAGACTGTGTGTATGACCTCTGTACAAACACAAAGGGGACGCCCTGGAGCAGCTGCACATGAGCCCCCTAGCATTGGGCTTAGGGGAGTGAGCTGTGAACAATGTTCTGGGAGACAGTGAGACAGTGGTGGACCATAAACTCGAATTTCTCTCCAGAGTTGGTGAACGGACCCAGACGTCTCCAACACACTCCCAGCACCTTATTCCCTCTCCACCTCCAGCAGCTCCTCCTCCGTCTACAGAGACTCTACAGAGCACAGTGGACATCTCCCCTCAGTGTGTGTCCCTCACAGCGTCCTGTACGTCCCTCTCCACCTCCCCCTCCTCTAAACTACGGTCCGACACCAGCTCTGTGTCCCCCACCGTCTACTGTCCTCACTTTCTGTGAGGGGCTTTTAGAGGAGGACGTCTGCCTCCATTCACCTCCAGTGTGTGTTTATGAGAGAGAGACAGTGAGAGTGTGTAGGGTTTGGTTGTGCTCACGAGGAGGCGTCAGAGAGCTTCCAATGCGCAAAACATCTCCAGAGAAAAGAGAGAAAGAGAGAGGGAGGGAGGGATAGCAGAGATATGTGAGGAGATGAGTGAGAAGTAAAGAGAGTTGGGGGCACTCAGAGAGAGAGAGAGAGAGAGAGAGAGAGAGGGCAGGAGGTAACTGCAGGGTTCCCACAAAGTGACTGTTGGAGCTCTGACAGAGGCATCTGTCATTCTCTCTCTCTCTGTCTCTCTCTCTCTCTCTCTCTCTCTCTGTTTCTTTCTCTCTCTCTCTCTTTCTCTCTCTCTGTCTCTCTCTCTCTGTAGTCTACAGTGTTCATTTAAATCAATACAAACTAAGAATCAGTGAGTAGTGAGTGTTGGAGGCTGAGTAAGAAAAAAGACAGAAGGAAAGTAAACGAGAGAAATTAAAGATAGAAGGAAAGAAGGAAAGAATGTAAAAAGCCAGGCCACTTTCCAGGACACAGGACGGAACAGTAACTCTGTGGGGGAACGGTGCTCCGACCGAGGGGATGAGACTCTCACTGCGTTCAGCACAAAACTGGCTTCCTCATTTTATAAAACGCCTGGATCAGTGAGAGAGGGCAGAGGAATACATCTGTCTCTGTCTCTCTCTCTCTCTCTCTCTCTCTCTCTCTCTCTCTCTATCTCTCTCTCTCTCTGTCTGTCTCTCTCTCTCTCTCTCTCTGTCTCTCTGTCTCTCTCTCTGTCTCTCTCTCTCTGTCTCTCTCTCTCTGTCTCTGTCTCTCTCTCTCTCTCTCTCTGTCTCTCTCTCTCTCTCAGTTCCATGTGCGGTGTTTGACAGACACTTCTCTAGAGCACCACTGGGTTCATCTTTTTATAAAATGCCTGGGTCAGCGAGAGAGGGCAAGGGGAAGGTCTCTCTCTCTCTCTCTCTCTCTCTCTCTCTCTCTCTCTCTCTCTCTCTCTCTCTCTCTCTCTCCGGGCAGAGGGGTCCTGGAGCAGATGTTTTCATTCGTGGTGTGAGCCAAATTTCCGTGGCGACCTTCAGCAGCGTGGAGGTCAGTGAGAGAGCGGGACACTTTCCGGACGAGAGCGGAGCTTCAGCTTCGATACGACAACAAATTAATTACAGCGTCCAGAGAGGGGCCGAGGGTTGTAGCCGAACATCCACCCCGCCGCTCGGAGCCGCGCTCGGCTGACATTAGCCAGGGAGGCTGCCAGGTCTACTCGCTCGTCCATAATCCACACCTCAGGATGCTGCTCTTTTTGGGGGGAGGAGGGAGGGCTCTGCTGGGGGACGACTCCTGCGCCACAGCGGAGATGAATGAGCTGACGGTTCTCGGACGCTGCTCCGTGTGGCGGTTCCACAAGGGTACGGAAACAAAAAGTAGACCATCAGATGTAGTGCTGTTCCTCTGGCTCTGTCTGAGAACAAGGCCTGTCACTTACTCTGTCTTTTCCACTGCAGGGCCCCTACTCGTCTTCTTCTTCTCCTCCACCAGGTGAATCAGGTCCTGGTTCTGGAAGCGGGTTCTTGTTTAGTGGCTGTTCTCTCGTGGTTCAGAGCGAGTCGAGTAGGGACTAAACCGTGGCGTGTAAACCTTGCAGAGCGCTGATCGTCCAGAGAGAGTCGTCACTCTACGCCACGCAACGCAGACGACCAGCACCAACTCTCCATCTGTAAAATCTCCAGCTGCAGCAGAGATCACGTTTGTTTTTATCCGACTCACGACGGCAGCTCGTAAAATGACGCCGTGGTCTTTTGAAGAGGTTCAAACGCTCCTTGGATCGGTGGCTGACGAAAGAATCCAGCGAGAGCTGGACGCTGCAACAAGGAAGGAACAAACTCTACTGATCTGTCTGAACTGATGACGGAGCTGTGTTCAGTCCCAAACAACAACAACATGCCGAAACACCATGAGTAAACACCGCTTAACGTTACCACCCGCCGTTGTTGTGGTCTCCAAAGCCCAGTAGAATCCAGTAGAGACCAGTAGAGTAGGTACTCCGCAGTGGAAATGTGATTCATTACAGTTGTCCACAGCACACAGCTTCTAACACTCACCCACTCACTTACTCACACAGTCACTCACACCTGTGGACAGTTTCACACAGTCACTCACTCACCCACTCACTCCCTCACTCGCCCATTCACTCATTCACTCACTCAACCATTCACTCACTCACTCAATCACACAGTCATTCAGACCTGTGAACAGTTTCACACACTCACCCAGTCACTCATCCATTCACTTACTTACTCACTCACAGTCACTCATCCATTCACTTACTCACTCACTCACACAGTCACTCATCCATTTACTCACTCACACAGTTACTCACAGCTGTGGACACACTCTCATCACTCACTCATCAAGTCACTCACTCACTCACAAAGTCACTCACCTATTCACTCACTCACTCACACAGTCGTTCACTCACTCACACCTGTGGACAGTTTCAAACACTCACCCATTCACTCACTCACTCACTCACTCACTCACTCACTCACTCACTCACTCACACAGTCACTCACAGCTGTGGACAGTTTCACACACTCACCCAGTCACCCACACAGTCACTCACCCACTCACTCACTTACACTCAAAGACAGCCGAGGGGCCCTCAGATTCAGAGGAAGCATCGCTGAGACCCGTCCTCCTCCGGTGGGACACTGGAGTTAAACGATAACACAACTAAAAGCAGAGATCAAAGGTGACCCTGCAGTGTTTATAAAGCATCAGCCCTGAGTCTTCATCAAAAGCGGTCAGTCTTTGATAGTCCTGATGGTCTCTGTAGTTCACACACTTCTGAGGATCTCAGGAACACAGGGGCTGAAGATGATGAGGCTGGACGAGGCCACACAACCTCTCCTGAAGAGTCTGGACTTCACCCGTCCACCACGAGGAAGACAGCGTACAATCGAACACGTCTCTTTCTCAGTGTCCACCCAACACCAATCATTCCAACAGTGAGGCCTGTAAAGATCTGAGAGATAACAGAGAGATCAAAGAGAACCAGGAACAACATCTGAGGATCTGTTGCCCTCTGTCTCACTGCTAAGTGTCAGCGGTCATGAGTCCATCAAGAGAACCACAAAGAGCTCTGTATGTGTGGAGATACACCCACAAATACCCTGCTCTCCTGCTTCCGCAAATCTCCAGACATGCCTCGTTGATGTCTCAAGAGACTTTAATGGAGATTCTCCTAAAACCCCTGAGGAGAAACCACTCTAAACCAAAAGGAGATATTAACCATGCAGGAGCAGTGGAGCTCTGCGCTTAGTTCAGCTGCAGATAAACAGAAGAAACATTATTATTTCAGCACTGAGCTCAGAGTGAGACATCACTGAGACCTCCACTCAAACTCAGAAGGAGACCCAAGGGACATTCCTAGACTCTTTCTTTTAGGAGAAATGTCTGAGCAGCAGGAGACAAGGTACAGTCTCCACAGTCTCTCCATCTGACCTCAGTGTAATCCAGGTGGAGCGACAGATATATTAAAGGGGATATTAATGAGACAATACTGAGATATTAAAGAGAAACTACAGATGTATTAAGGTAGAAATACAACGGTATTAAGGAGACGCTAAAGATATATTAATGAGGCATTACAGCGATATTAAAGAAACAATACAGAAATATTTACAAGCAACGGTAGTGATATTAAAATGGAACTAAGGAGATATTAATGAGACACTACAGAGATATTAAAATGGGATTAAAGCGATAGTAAGGTGGAAGTACAGATATAGTAATGAGGAAGGTCAAATATATTATGAAGGAAATACAGTGATTTTAAGGGAGAACTGTGGAGATATTATGGAGACACTACAGTGATATTAAAATGGAACTAAGGAGATATTAATGAGACACTACAGAGATATTAAAATGGAACTAAAGCGATAGTAAGGTGGAAGTACAGATATAGTATTGAGGAAGGTCAAATATATTATGAAGGAAATACAGTGATTTTAAGGGAGAACTGTGGAGATATCATGGAGACACTACAGTGATATTAAAATGGAACTAAGGAGATATTAATGAGACACTACAGAGATATTAAAATGGGACAAAAGCGATATTAAGGTGGAACTACAGAGGTTTTAAGGCCGAAATGTAGAGATATGAAGGAGACACTACATTTTACACCTGTTGGCAGCAGCTGTGAACTCCGTCATTAGACCAACGTCCCTCTGAAAAATAGTCCTGAATCGATGCTTCCTCTGAACGAAAATGGAACGAGGGAAAGAATCCCGTCTCACCCCTCAGCAACCTCCACATCGATCCCTCTTTTGCGCGAGGAAGCGCTGAGGATTAGCCGCCGCGCTACAGGAAGAGCAGAAGATTATTGGCCCTTTCCTTATATTTGGCAACAGGATTGAGGAGGACGCCGGGGAGATGAAATCAGGACGGCTTTACGTGACGCGGGGAACTTGAAAGAGGAGTTTACTG
>NC_089807.1:44661280-44691280 GCF_029633855.1 Hoplias malabaricus
TCTCTTCTCCTCGTCGTATGAGTCTCAGTCAGTCTCCATTTGACGTTGTGTAACTTTGTGTAACACCTTGGTGGGTTGGAATTTGTTAATTAAACTTGATTGATTGATTGATTGATCTGCAGTGTTGCTTGAGTCTCGTCTCAGTCTCATGGTGAACTGGGCTCTGAACTGAGGAGAAAGTAGAGCATGTGTAGCTCCTTTTACATTAAGAGTCCACTGCTTCAGTTAATGTCCAATCAGAAACGTATCTCACCTTTAGAGGAAAAGACCGTCTTCACTCTCAGTGGAAGTCAATGTAAAAAGACGTTATTCAGAGTCATTCTGGAGCCGTTTCTATTGGTCGATTCATTATGAGATTTATTCACAGTGTGGAGGACAGCTGCTGGGTTCAAATGCTGTAGTAAACTAAACACACACACACACACACACACGGAGACAATATGCATCTGTTACTCTGTACAATTAAGTATTAATAATTAATCAGTTTTAAGCATTTTATTGTGTGAGTTCTTCAAAATCATTCATTCATTCATTCATTCATTCATTCATTATCTGTAACCACTTCCACTTCACAACAACAAAAATAAAGTTATAATTACTCCATAAATAAAGTGGAGTAAAAGTTGTGTTGAGGTAAACTGGAGGAAGGTGGTGACCTCTCTCTCTCTCTCTCTTCTCTCTCTCTCCTCCTCTCTCGCTCTCTCTCTCTCACTCTCTCTCTCTCTCTCTCTCTCTCTCTACAAACCTGCTCCTGTGTTGAGAGGGGATTGATGCAAGCTGTATGTGTGTGTGTATGTGTGTCTGTGTGTGTGCGTGCGTGCGTGCGTGCGTGTGTGTGTGTGTGTGTGTATGAGAGAGAGAGAGAGAGAGAGAGGGAGAGAGAGAGACAGCTCTGCCTTGACGTTAAACATCTGTTCTGTGATTCATTTGATTCAGGATGAGCAGTGACACTGAGGCACATCTGTCTGTGTGTAACCTCCCTTTCTTCTTCTCTTTCATCCCTCGTTCCTCTCACTCTCTCTCTCTCTCTGAATGATGCTATCTTTTTTCCACTTTTCCTGCAGTTGCTCCTTCACCAAAGTGACATCCTCATCTTCTCCACATCATGTGAAGGAGCTGAGGAGCAGATGCTGAGCCGTGGGCGACTCGTCCGTGACAAACACAGTGAGCTTCAAAACTCTTCGCTAGAATCTCACTGATCCAGCTCACTTCTCACACAGTTCTCACACATCTCACTGAGCGGCTAAGAATCATTCTATGAGCAAAACACACACACACACACATTGCAAGAAATGATTTATTGTTGCACAAATTTCTTTTAATAAATCCAATATTTATTTTGTCTCACACATGTCTCACACACTTCTCACACCGCCCCACTCAAAATGGAGGTTAATAACCTACACTCACACAATACACTTCTCACATACATCTCACACACTGCATAAACACAGCTCATATATAACTCACACAGCTCAAGGATGGACAATTTATTTCTCACACACTTCTCATTCAGAGCTCACAGACTGTTTACAAATGACTTTCAAAGACTCACACAGAGAACGAGCTCACACAGTAAAATACTAAAATATTCTAAGAAATAGCGTCAATTTAAAAACAAAATCACAAATAAATCAGTCATGAATCAGGTTCAGAAATTCCCACAGGTAGAAATAATTTTACAAATAATTCAATTTTAATAAATGGATCAAGTCCAGAATAAATGTGGATTAAAAAATCCAGTTTTAAAATAAATGTAAGTTCTAAAAATCCAGAATCTAATCTTAAACATCATTGATCAAATCTAACAAACACTCAGAACATGGAGTGAGTTTTAGAAATAAACACTAAAAATATACATCACTAGAAAAAGCTCCATTTTAAAAGTCCCCAGTTAGAAGCAATCTGTCAACACAACACTCACTGCCGTGGACACATTTAGTGCTGTGGTCTCTTAGTGCTGCCTTTTAGTTTTTCAGTATTTCAGTAAATTAACATGCAATATTTTAATATATTTTGTAGGATTACAGTATTTTGATATTGTATTCTTGTATTGTATTTTAGTATCTTAGTATTTTGGTACTGAATTATTGTAGTATGTACTCTGTTGTAGTATTGTAATTTTTTGGTATTGCATTCATCTGGTATTGTTGTATTGTATTATTTTTGTATTATAGTATTGTAGATTTTACAATTGTATTTTTCTGAAAATACTCTGATGTAATATTTTGATATTGTAGTATTTTGACTTTACTTCAATGTGAAATATTAGGGTATTATTGAAATGTCTTGATAGTGTATTATTTTAGTACTGTATTATTCTGATATTATGGTATTGTAGTAGTTAGGTATTGTAGTGTTGGAATTGTAACTGTGGAACTGTACTATTGTAGTATTCTGGTACTGTAGTACATTGGTACTGTAGCATTTTAATATTTAAATATTGTTGTATTTTTATATTGATGTTTTATAGACTTGTAGATTTTCCATATTGTATTTATATTGTAATATCTGAGTGTTTTGTTGCTTTTGTGTTTTGGTATTTTTGCTCTAGTATTTTAGTATGTAGGTATTATATTATTTTGGCATTGTATTATTTAAGCATTTTAGTATTAATTTATTTATTTTAATTCTGTAGTATTTAATCGAGTCATTGTTCTATTTACTTTAATACTGCAGTAATTTATTATGGTATAATTTCAATTAGTGTAGTATTTTGGTATTGTCTGTGGTGTGTATTTAGATATTTGATGGTACTGTTGTATTATATAATCGCTTTTTTTACTGTGCTGTTGTATTATACTATGGTATTTTATTACTGTGGTATTTAGGTGTTTGACAGTACTGTTATATATTACTGTAGTATTTTATTACTGTGGTATTTGGGTGTTTAGTGGTACTGTGATAATTTGTGATAATAATATTGTGATAATTTATTACTGTGGTATTTATTTATTTGACGGAACTGTTTTATTATATTATGGTATTGTATTGCTGTGGTATTTAGGTATTTGATGGTATTGTTTTAGATTACTATGGTATTTTATTGCTGTGGTATTTAGATATTTGACTGTACTGTTGTATTATATTATGGTATTTTAGTACTGTGGTATTTAGGTATTTGACAGTACTGTTGTATAATATTGTGGTATTTTAGTACTGTGGTATTTAGGTATTTGACAGTACTGTTGAATAATATTGTGGTATTTTATTATTGTGGTATTTAGATATTTAGTGATACTGCTGGATAATATTGTGGTATTTTATTACTGTGGTATTTAGGTATTTGACTGTACTGTTGTATAATATTGTGGTAATTTATTACTCAGGTATTTAGGTATTTGACAGTACTGATGTATAATTTTGTGGTGTTTTATTACTGTGGTATTTAGGTATTTGACAGTAATGTTGTGTTATATTATGGCATTTTATTACTGTGGTATTTAGGTATTTGACAGCTCTGTTGTATAATATTGTGGTATTTTATTACTGTAGTATTTGGGTGTTCAGTGATACTGTTGTATAATATTGTGGTATATTATTACTGTGGTATTTAGGTGTTTGATAGTACTGTTGTATATTATTGTGGTATTTTATCACTGTGGTATTTAGGTATTTGATGGTACTGTTGTATAATATTGTGGTATTTTATTACTGTGGTATTTAGGTATTTGACAGTACTGTTGTGTTATATTATGGCATTTTATTACTGTGCTATTGGTATTTGATTGTACTGTTGTATAATATTGTAGTATTTTATCACTGTGGTATTTAGGTATTTGATTGTACGGTTGTATAATATTGTGATATTTTATTGCTGTGGTATTTAGGTATTTGATGGTACTGTTGTATAATATTGTGATATTTTATTCCTGTGGTATTTAGGTGTTTGAGTGTACTGTTGTATAACACTGTGGTATTTGACGCTCCGGTGACGTAATGCGCTTCTCTGCGGATTGATCCGTTATTGAGTAAGTGGGCGGTGGTTTGCGCATGCGCGGGGAGTACCGGTGGAAAGTTGGTGATCAGTGGTAAATATGTGTTTCCTTAATGAATTAATTGAGGTTTGTTTTAAATTGTGGCCACGTTTTAGTTAAAAACTGACTGCAGTAACCTCAGGGCGCATACAGCTCTTAAACACAGCACTTTAACCGTTTTAAACGCGTTTCTCCTCGAAATTAAAAACAGTGAACGCAGAGAAGGCTTTTATTTCTTTCTCCTCTGTTTCTCCTCAGCGCCTCGGGCTTTAGACACAGCACAAAACCCCGATAATAATCACCAAAATCACCGCTTTTACTCCGAACACAGATTAGAAGAGCTTTTCTTCCTCTTTCTGTAGAATTAACATCTCTTAAAAACAGTAGAATTTATATAAAAAAGCAGTTTTTACTAAAAAAACATTTTAATGTGCCTCCAGAAAATCAGCACATCTCTGGTCTGAATTAATTTAACTGTTTCTCCCTCTTTCTTAATAATATCTACATTTCTTTATTGATTTTAAACGATACTTTATTATATTTATGGCGTCGTTGAACATGACGGGATCAAACTGAGCCTCGACTCCGAGCGGAAGTGCGACACTGAACAACACCTCGTTTAAAAAGAAACAGTGGAAATGACACTGGGTTTAGAGCAGTTTCAGTTTAAAACCGGAGTCAGGTCCAGTTTAAAAAGGATGTGGGAATAAATGTAGTCTAAGACTTATATCAGCTCTAGAAATTCATACTAGAAAATGGAGAATTTAATAAAAATAGAATTTAAATTAAAGTGGTAACACGACAGAAAAATCCTTATTTTAAATTGTAACTGCGTAAATTTAATACGAAATAACACGGAATAACAAAGTTAAGTTAACAAACATAATCTAAGAAAAATATTGTACAAATATCTATGGCGTTAAAAGCCAGTCATTCTTAGCCATTGATATTTATATCTTTAATTTTTGTAGTAATCTTTGTTTCAGCTTCAGTTGTTTCAGTCAGTGGCCGATAGGGGGCAGTGCGACACCGTCAACTCTGAGTTTAACTGAATCCTGTAGTCAGTCTCTCTCTCTCTCTCTCTCTCTCTCTCTCTCTCTCTCTCTCTCCACATTTACAGTCATTTATTTTATTTTCCAATCAGCCGTTTCTGTATTTTCCACTCGCAGTAAACATCTAAATAAAACTAAATAAAGAAGAATTAAAAGTATTTAACAAAAGGTAAATGTTTGAGAAAAATGTAAAAATTAAAAAAGGGGCTTTTACAGTTATTTATTTCCCGTTTTATTTAAATATAGATTTGTTATATATTTGTGTGTTTAATGTGTGAAATGTAAAAAAGTGAAATTGTTTCAGTGAAATGAAGTTTTAATAAAATGAAACAGAAAGTCTGAGCTCAGACAGTTTAGCTGCTCTCTGTAACATTTAAAAAATATATTTTTCACATTTTATTCTTTTGTAGATTTGTGTGTGGAGTCTATATTTGATCAGAAATCAGAAGATGAAATAAACAAGCAGTTTTAGTGTTAGAATAAAGGTAGATATTTGAAAATACGGTAATTTCTGAGCATTGTTTTAACAAAGTTTCACGATAAAATTGATGCAACACAGTGTTTAAAATTAGAGTGAAATATTATTTAACATCTGCGTGTCGTCAGCGTGTCATTATCTAAATTTAAAACAATTTCCCAGGGTCATATTTCTTTAAATAAACAGCTGTGATGACAAACAGTAATCAGTGAAATGATAGGAGCTCAGATCCAGGTTTATATTTATTTTCAGATTTCTGGGAAAATGATCTGATTGTGTTTTAATGAATATTTTTGAAAATTTCTTCATGAAATTTCAGTTTTTCTGTAAATATTCATAATTATTTGGTCATTGATTATTTCACGCTCTGTTCTCCCGTGACTCTGAGCTTGTCCTCGTTTTTACAGCTTCATTTATTTTATTTTTAATTAATTCTCCTAGTTAACCAATTTAAATTGCAGTAAAAATGTTAACAATCGTAAAATGTCCATGTTCTCTTTCTCCCCGTGTTTGTTCTCCTACAGTCTCCCTGTAAAATCCAGGAGCTGCGGGAGGCTTCTCTGATGCAGAAAGAACGGCGTTCTCCCTCCGGCCGTTTCTCCTCTTCCCTGGTTCCCCGCTCCAGCTGAAAGCAATTAAAAGGTATCTGAAATCCTTAGGAAGTAATGGGTTAATTTCTGGGGCTAATGCAGCGTTCTCTGTGTTTTGCTTTGCGCTGGTCTTCAGATGGACTTCTTATTGATTATTGTCAGGGTTCTGTTGATGGAACGGGGGACGGACGGCGCAGAAAGGAGACAATAATCCGGTTCTGTTTGGCTGAGGAATTCTAACAGGGATAAAGACACTGGGGCTGATCTCAGAATCTCTTTATTTCTCAGGGTTTTTAACGAGTGATGTGTTTTAGACACCGACCTGCAGCAGATGAAGAAATGAGACGAACATGCGGACTGTTTACAGCCAGTAACTAGAAAACAATAATACAGTGACTTAGAATGAAAGAGTAAAGGGGGACAGGAGGGATCTGGGTTGAGTGAAGGAATGTTGAAATGGGCCAAGTTTGAGAAGCATGCACATTAAACTGTTATTTACAGTGTGATACGTACGGTTACAGTAAATCACAGTGTATTTTACAGTTTGTTTAGCTACTGGTTTTTACAGGGTATTAATATATTACAGGGTCGGCTGAGCAGTATATTACAGTGATTTTAAAAGTTAATACTTACAGAAAATTACAGTATATTTAAACAATGCATTGTGGTGAAACAGTGACTTACAGTGTTGTATTACAGTGTGAAAGTGATAGTGTATTACAGTGTGTGTGTGATACAGTGAATTAGTGTTGTATTACAGTGTGTTAGTGTGATACAGTGAGTTACGGTGTTGTTTTACAGTGTGAGTGTGATACAGTGAGTTAGTGTTGTATTACAGTGTGTTAGTGTGATAGTGAGTTAGTGTTGTATTACAGTGTGGGAGTGTGATAGTGAGTTAGTGTTGTATTACAGTGTGTTAGTGTGATAGTGAGTTAGTGTTGCATTACAGTGAGTTAGTGTTGTATTACAGTGTGTTAGTGTGATAGTGAGTTACAGCGTTGTATTACAGTGAGTTAGTGTGATACAGTGAGTTAGTGTTGTATTACAGTGTGATAGTGAGTTACAGTGTTGTATTACAGTGAGTTAGTGTGATAGTGAGTTAGTGTTGTATTACAGTGAGTTAGTGTGATACAGTGAGTTAGTGTTGTATTACAGTGTGTTAGTGTGATAGTGAGTTACAGTGTTGTATTACAGTGAGTTAGTGTGATACAATGAGTTACAGTGTTGTATTACAGTGAGTTAGTGTTGTATTACAGTGAGTTAGTGTGATACAATGAGTTACAGTGTTGTATTACAGTGAGTTAGTGTTGTATTACAGTGAGTTAGTGTGATACAATGAGTTACAGTGTTGTATTACAGTGTGTCAGTGAGATTTGGTGACTTAGAATGTTGTATTATAGTGTGTGTGTGATATGGTGACTTACAGCGTTGTATTACAGGGTGTGTGTGAGAGATACGGTGAGTTACAGTGTTGTATTACAGTGAGTTACAGTGTGTGAGTGTGATACGGTGTTGTATTACAGTAAGTTACAGTATTGTATTACAGTGAGTTATAGTAATTGATTACAGTGAGTTACGGTGTGTCAGTGTGATGCAGTGAGTTAGTGTTGTATTACAGTGAGATACAGTGTGTGAGTGTGATACAGTGAGTTAGTGTTGTATTACAGTGAGATACAGTGTGTGAGTGTGATACAGTGAGCTAGTGTTGTATTACAGTGAGATACAGTGTGTGAGTGTGATACAGTGAGTTAGTGTTGTATTACAGTGAGTTAGTGTGTGGATGTGATACAGTGAGTTACAGTGTTGTATTACAGTGAGTTACAGTGTGTGATACATTGAGTCACAGTGTTGTATTACAGTGAGTTACAGTGTTGTATTACAGTGAGTTACAGTGTTGTATTACAGTGAGTTACAGTGTTGTATTACAGTGAGTTAGTGTGATAGTGAGTCACAGTGTTGTATTACAGTGAGATACAGTGTGTGAGTGTGATACAGTGAGTTAGTGTTGTATTACAGTGACTTACAGTGTGTGTGTGATAGAGTGAGTCAGTGTTGTATTACAGTGAGTTACAGTGTGTGATACATTGAGTCACAGTGTTGTATTACAGTGAGTTACAGTGTTGTATTACAGTGAGTTACAGTGTATTTTACAGTGTGTTACGGACAGATTTGGAGGAGAGGAGTGAGACTGATGAAAGTGAACAGATCTCACTGACGGTGTTCGTTGCTGTTCAGAATTTTAGAGATTTATTTTCCGAGTGGAAAAAAGAGAAAAGAAGAGAAAAAAATCAATTAGTGTTAAATTTATTCATGGATTTGCGGCTGGGATCGATGCGGGTCCACTCCGAGCGCCTCTCTGGGACCTGCCTCATCCCACTTAATGTGTTTGAAGGGGAATTACCATTGATGTTGTTTTCCCTTCCTCCAGGTCAAAGAGCACCTCCAACTGTCATGACCCCGCCCCCTTACCCACAATGCACTTGGACGTGAGAGGGGGACTGCTGGGACGGGAGACGCCAGGTTAGAGTTAAGGTAATAGACAAAAAAATAACGGAGAAATCCATAAGGAACGAATCTGGATAAAAATATATAAAAATACACACAGAACCCTGACAGCTCCACCACACACACACACACACACACACACACACACACACACACACACACACAGATCATTGACAGCTCCACCATACACCTTCAGGTTCTCCATCTCTCTATCACACTCTCTCAAGCTCTACACACACACACACACTTGCATCTCTGACAGCTTCACCTTCCACCTTCTGCTTCTCCATATCTCTCTCTCTCTCTCTCCATATATACCACTATTTTGTAACTGCAGCTGATTTATCATGTCCTCCACACTGTAGGACTTTTATTTTGTAGTGATGAATGGACAGTCTTTATAATGTGAATTAGGGTCACAGTTGTCCAGTGTTGTCCAGAGCCGCTGTTTTCTGACTTCAGGCTTCAGCACGGTATTTTCACTCTCTTTCTGTGTCTCACTTTCTTTAATTTCCCCTCTCTCTGTTTGGCTCTGTAGTGTGTGTGTGAGTGTGTGAGTGTGTGTGTGTGTGTGTGTGTGTGTAGTATTATATAAATAATAAAATAGAAGCCATTTTTTGTTCTGTGTTGTTTCTTGTTTTCTCTCTGCTCTCCAGCGTCGGCAAACGTTTATTAATTGTCTTTACATTTTTGTTTACTGTAATTATTTTGGATGATAATTATCTGTGCATGTGCCGCTGTGTGTTTCAGGATCAGAAAGATCTGACTAAAGCGTCCTAAACGAACACGGATAATTAAAAACCTCGTAACGTTTACCAGAGCAACAGAAGAGCAGAGTTCATCTGGAACATGTCTATTGTTCTTATATCTTTACGAATGTCCACGTTAAACCAGCCCTAGACCTCCGTAACCGCACTTCCACAACGTACACTCTGAGTTAAAACTCAATACGGACGCACACCTCTGATTTATTCCTATTTAGATCTGAAAATCGCATTTATTTATTTATATATTCTCCATTTTCTTTCCTAATTTATGTGTGTTTCTGAGCAGCTGTGCGTCCTGCTGCTGAATCTCTGCCACGTCCTTCAGGATCAATAATATCTATCTGTTTAAAAATGTCTAAAAATGCAGAGTATTGCATATAAACACAGCGTGGGTTAATGCAGCTGAGCATACGTTTATAACATCGATATATATGCGTTTAAACAGAATGCTAATTAATTCTCAGAGCAGTGGGAACAGACTGTAAATAAAGAGCAAAAAAACTGAACAAACTGAAAAAACAACACCAACTTGCCGCTGGTTCTTCTCCTGCTTCTTTTTGAAATCAGCGCGTGCCAGAGTCTCTGTGATGGCTGTGTTATTGTTGTTATTATTATTGTTATTATTATTAGTAATATTTTTATCCCCCTCCATCTCTCAGATTCATAAACAGCTTCATTATTGATTTCAGAAGCTTTCCGCACTCAGGCCATAGGCGCAGGTCAATTAGAGATATTTAGGCGCTTGCAGATCGTTTCATTCTCTCTCTCTCTCTCTCTCTCTCTCCATCCCACCATCTCACTCTCTCTAGCTCTCTCTCAGTTCCTGAGGCTCTGTAAATGCTCTTTAGCCTCTAATCGCCGAGCGCCTCTCCTCCGAGGAGCCTGACATCTTGATCCTCCACAGAACAGAGAGGAAATCAGAATCTCTGCCCAATGAACACGGAATAAACATGGAGTAAATACGGAGTAAACACAGAATAAACATGGAATTAACATGGAGAAATCACGCGGTAAACAAGGAATAATCACACAATAACATGGAGTAAACAGAGGATAAACGGGGTGAACCTGGTGAAAAAATACTTTAAAATTATACGCTACACACACACACACACACACACACACACATACACACAATAAGCCACTGGCTGGAGAACTAGAGCACAGACCCAGGTCCGGGAGGAATACAGTGTGTGTAATAAGGAATGTGTAATAGGGAGTGTGTCCCTTATATGTATATGTATATAGACACAGACACACACACACACACACACACACACACACATGTGCACATACACACATATACACAAGCATGGGCTCTGTGTGTGTATATAAATAAATATATAAACTCTGTGTGTGCGTGTGTGTGTGTGTGCGTGTGTGTGTGTGTGTGTGTGTGTGTGCCCCGAAGCTTTTAAAACATTGTGATGTTGTTCTAAATGACACTTTGACAGGTTCCTCCCACTTCTTCTCCTTTTTCTTCTTCCCTCCTTCCCACAAACTGCGATCCAAATCAGAGGGGAATTAGACGGAGAGAGCGATGGAGAGAGCGCGGAAAATAACCAAAAAATAAATAAAATAAATAATAAAATAAAAGAAAACGGGGCCTGCTTTAGAGAATGAACAGCGCTGGAGCTGGGGATGTTTTCATTAAACACTTAAATAAAAAAGAGAGAGAGTCACTTCAGTTCAGAGAGATTTTATTTTATTATTAGATATTTACCCCCCCCCCCACCCCACCCCTTTGGCTGAAAATACCCCAGATAAAGAATATAGTGTTTATCAAGAACATAACACAGGTTTAAGACTCGGACAAATAGTGTCGCAGAAAACAACTTCAGAATAAATAAAGGTGTATGTTTTTTTTATTCTTTATATATTCTCCTGCTTTATTATCATTATTATTATTATTGTATTATTACTGTATTATTATTATATTATTATTATTATTGTTATTAATTATTATTATTATATTATTATTATTACTGTATTATTATGAAAACACCACCGTGCGCCGCAAACGCTGCCAGTGTCAGAAATAAAGAATAAAAAGGCTTTCGTTTCCTTTAATAAAAGATTTATTTAAGACCAGTTCTCGTCGTCTGTGATGCTCTCGGTTCGCAGCCCTTCGCTTTGTTGTGATGAGCAGCAAAAATAAATAAATAAAATGAATAATTGAATTAAAATAAAGGAGCTGGCCCGTGTTGTGTACATTGTTGGAGAATATGAGATCAAACAGGTGCCTTTTCTCCTCTGATCAGCCGCTGCTGTTGGACGCAGGAACGCCGTTCTGATTTAATCGCCGCGGGAGATCAATACTATCGAAGCCTCGTGTGGAAAATGTATTGTTTTCAAAGAGGTCGATTTATCTGCTGGTCTCTAACACTGAGGACTGTTCCACAGGGACTTTTATTGTGTCGTTCTGAAGCTAACTGTTTGACTGTTGCCGAGTAGCAGTGAAGAAAAATAATTTTTCAAACTTTTCTGGATGAGACTTCACCCTCCGGAAGGACGTGGATTATTTGGGAATTCTGTTTTTAAACATTTAAATGTGTTTCTTGTGTTTTTAGTGTTCACTGAACCTCAGCGCTAATGCTAGTCGGGATTAGAGAAGTTTGTTCAAACAGCTTCTGAACGACAAAATAAAGGTCCCTGCTGTACACTAATAATCCTGCAGTTAAACACTGATCAGCCGTAACATTTAAACCACCTCCTAGTTTCTACAGTGGGCTGTGGTGCCGTTTCAGAGATGTGTCGAGTGAATCTGGTTAAAGAAGGTGCTCTTGATTTTGCCCTAACAAGGGATTAGGGAACAAGGGAGTAGTGAACAAGGGAGAGACACACACACTTTTACATATAGTGACATGCTGAGCTCACAGGGCACTTTGTTGATCTAAGAACACTCGTTTCCTGCGACATTACAGTGAAACATGCATCTAAACATCTCACAAACAGCCCCAAACAAGCTTGAACAGTAAAAGGGGCGGAGTAATGCAAATATAGCAGCTTTCCTGAGAGTTGATAGGTGCTTAGGCCCCTCAAAGTCTCACTAATGAAGTTTTTGACTGTTGTTTGTTCTCCGTCTGGTTCCTGTGGCAGAGTGTGTTGGTGTGTGTGTGTGTGTGTGTGTGTGTGTGTGTGTGTGTGTGGGTGTTAATCTCTGAGACAGTCCAGGTGTTGGGACAAGTTGTTGGGGATGTGTGTGTGTGTGTGTGTGTGTGTTGACCTTTTAACTGTCCAGCTTAGCACTAGCGGTTAGCTGCAGTTGGAGGCAGGTCAAAAGGCAGCCAGCCAGATTCTACAGACTCCATCTCCACACAGACATTAACTTTACGCAAGAGTGTGTGTTTGTGTGTGTGTGTGAGCGAGTGTTTGTAAAACTGTGTGTGTGTTTGTGCATGTTTCTACATGGCTGTGTGCAAAACCTCAAATTATGTTCTTCTTTAGTGTCTAAATCTGGATAGATTCCAGACTCACTGTGACCCAAGTGTTTACAGAGTGAGTGAATGAGTGAAAAAATAACATACTGAGCTCATTAATCGGCATTTTCTCCTCTGAGCGTGTTGAGTCTGATGAACAGAGGTTAGTGTTCTCCTCTGAGCGTGTTGAGTCTGATGAGTTGATGAAGTGTTCGTGATTCCAGTTTTCACTTTCACTTGGTGTTAGTCATTGTGACATTAGACTCATGTGCACCCGCTCCAGAGCAACCTGCTTCCTTTCAATCTTCTGTAGAGAAAGAGACAGTGTCCACAGTGGGTTAAAGTATCTGAGTGCACTTAATTAAGGCTCAGGTAGAGGATAGAGAGAGAGAGAGAGAGAGAGAGAGAGAGGGAGAGAGTGTCAGATAAACGTGAAATACAAAAATATAAAAGTTGACCTCCAAGAATGTGTGTGTGTTTTAGACTGGTTTGACATTACAGAGCTTCTCTCATCAGTTGAGCCTTACACACACACACACACACACTTACTCTCGCTCCTCTCTTGATCCAGATAGATCCGTGTGACAGCGCTTATGGACGAGCGTCTGCTGATGAATATGCAGAAGTTCTCCAGGAGCAGAGCAGGAATGTGGAAATAAGCAGTTTTGTCATCTTTCAGCCACGATTCTGATTCTATTTGCATTTTTATGTTTGAGCCGGAGTCAAGTTTTCACGTCCCATCTTTTTCCTCTCTCCTCTCTCAAGGTTTCAGAAAACGGCCGGAGACTTCCAGGAGATAAAAATGTTTACAGTTTAATAACGTCTCCAATATCTCAGAAATCTCTGCGCCTCAGAGTTGATTCCGAAAGAAGGGGTTCTTTACGTCACGTGGTGTGTGTTTTTCTGATTTGTTGTACGTCTGTTTTTCCCAGTTTTTTAGTGCAGTTGCATGTTTCCTCCAGAGAGGTCGCCAAATCCCAACAACGTACAAAAGAGCAGCCTTTTCCTTCATTTATTTCTTTTATTTCCTGTTATGTTTTGAAACAGCGGCTACAGTGACCCCTAGTGGTCGGAGTGTGTCAGATTCTGTACCAACATCTGTTTTAAAAATATAATAGTCCTAAATAAAGATGCTGCTGTTTTGTTGGTAAAAGTGAGAGATTTGAGTAGCTGCTCAGAACGGAGCGCTGCGGTGGAACGTAGCGGATGATGGTGTAAATATTTGAGAAGCGTGGAGTAAAGTGTTGGTATAAAATAAAAGATCTGCAGAGGATTATCTCCCTCAGACCCTCGCTCCCCTCCCAGTGTGATGCAAATTAACCCAACATGCGTCTTTGATATTTAAATGAGCCCACGCTCTCTCGGCGAGCGTTTCAGTACACAGTTCGCTCAGTGGAGTCCGAATCTGATTCAATTACGGCCCAGGGCTTTTTCTCTGCTCACATTAGGAGCTCGCACTGAAGAACGCACTGTGACACACACTATCAAATAATGAAGTCGCCCTTCAGCACTTAACCCTCCGGCCCGAGACACTTTCTCTCATGTCTTAATTGTTAAAAGGCGCGGAGCTAAGTGCTTCCGTCCAAATAGATTCGGCGGGTCGTGACGGGCGGCCCCACGGACAACGCTTCCGTGCCGATTACGAGCTTCTCCTGGTGCGTAGCTATTAATTAATTGCTGTTAATGAAGTCGGCAACAGCTGCTTGTCAACAACATTGATTCCTAAAAGTGAAATGGCTTTGTAATGCTCCTCAATGTTCACATAATGCATGTGGCTGTACTGACAGATCGTAATACAATGGAGGAAATGTAGGGGGCAGTAAGGCCTTTCTGTATGTTCTTGCATGGAGGTCCATCTCTCCAGAGAACACCATTCCACTGCCTTTGGTCTTAGCAAATGTACCTTCCCTAACGGACTCTACTGGTCTCTACTGGACTCTACTCTCTGATTGGTCCCTGGTTGGTTTCCCACAGCTCCCCCCTGAAATGTACCAGTGTCGTCTCTAACCCCCGTTTCTAAGGGGAACAGTGGTCTTTGGAAACCACAACAACGGCGGTGGTAACGTTAAGCGGTGTTTACTCATGGTGTATCGGCGTGGTGTTGTTGTTTGGGACTGAACACAGCTCCGTCATCAGTTCAGACAGATCAGTAGAGTTTGTTCCTTCCTTGTTGCAGCGTCCAGCTCTCGCTGGATTCTTTTGTCGGCCACCGATCCGAGGAGCGTTTGAACCTCTTCAAAAGACCACGGCGTCATTTTACGAGCTGCCGTCGTGAGTCGGATAAAAACAAACGTGATCTCTGCTGCAGCTGGAGATTTTACAGATGGAGAGTTGGTGCTGGTCGTCTGCGTCGCGTGGCGTAGAGTGACGACTCTCTCTGGACGATCAGCGCTCTGCAAGGTTTACACGCCACGGTTTAGTCCCTACTCGACTCGCTCTGAACCACGAGAGAACAGCCACTAAACAAGAACCCGCTTCCAGAACCAGGAAAGTGGAGGAGCAGGAAAGGTGGGTTGAGAATTTGCAGCTGTTCCAGAATGTCCCAGTAAATTTCATGCTCTTCTATAGAAATTACACACCAACGACGGCAGGTCTCATTGTAATTTGTGTCTAAAACATTTGGACATGAAAGGAGTGTCATTAACATTACTTTTTTTAGTTGTGTACTCTCTCTCTCTCTCTCTCTCAGGATAAAAGGCAGATTTCCAGAGCCAGGGAATGTGATAAGAGGGTTGCCAGGTGTCGCGTTTTTCGCTCTGAACGCCTGTGTTGACACCTGCTGAGAAAAGCGAAGGGAAACCTGGTGCTAATTGCTTTTTATGGCACAGATAAGAAGGGCTCGCGCTGAGGGGGGTGTTTTTAAGTCTCAGAAGTGTGTGATTCTGCTGCTATTGTGTTGCTGCGATGTTCAAACAACTCACTGAACACGTCCCAGAAGGCAGTGGGGCGCAGTCACGATAGCAACAGGACCATGTAGCGCTAAGAGCCGCGCTCCTGAGCTCATGTTTAAAAAATAATAATAATAAAAAACAGAGGGAGATATGATCCCACACTGTTTAGTGCGGAATTCCCACCAGGAATTCTCTGCCGGAGAACACGGCTCGTATCGACAGAGAGCTGCTGGAGCGCAAGCAGGGACAGGGACGCTCTGTTCACGCTCCGCTTTTCCTGCTCGGAGAAAGGTTTTTTTTTAACAGACACTATCTGAGAAAGATTTGTGTGAAATGGACAGATAAAAATGGCCCAAAATTGGTCAGAAATGTATTTAAATTACATTATATTTACCATTAAGAGGAATATTAGCCTTTTATTAAATTGCATTTTCCAACACGGAGAAATTTTAATTAAATCTTAATTAAATCAACAAAGGGGCGGCACGGTGGCACAGCAGGTAGGTGTTGCAGTCACACAGCTCCATGGTCCTGGAGGTTGTGGGTTTGATTCCCGCTCCAGGTGACTGTCTGTGACGAGTTGGTGTGTTCTCTCTGTGTCTGCGTGGGTTTCCTCCGGGTGACTGTCTGTGAGGAGTGTGGTGTGTTCTCCCTGTGTCTGCGTGGGTTTCCTCCGGGTGACTGTCTGTGAGGAGTGTGGTGTGTTCTCTCTGTGTCTGCGTGGGTTTCCTCCGGGTGACTGTCTGTGAGGAGTGTGGTGTGTGGTAAATCACTTATTGAGTAAAAACATCTTAATGCTAATCTATATCTCTGATATTTCTTGTTCTGAAAGCACTGTGAGGATATTATTAGGTTTCTCAGTTTATTACGATTGCAAATATTTACTCAGTCAGTTCTCTGTGCGCTGCCTGAGTCAGAAACACAGGATAAAATGAGTCGTTCTGATTCTGCTCCGCTTCTGATGTCAAATGCAGAGACTTTAGAATGGCCCCGCCCCCTCGTCTGAGTCTGTCCAATCACAGCGCTGGACCCGTGTTTATGTGAGAGACACAACGAGCGCGGAGAAATAAGAACTGAGTAAAAACGGAGAAGAAAGAGAACAGAGTGAAAACGGCTAAAAACCAGAGCTTCTGCTCCTCGCTCCTCACTGCTGTGCGCTCGGGGTCGGGGTGAACAGCGAGCGGCTCATTATCATTTAAAGGAACAGGTGCTGAAAGCGGGCGTTCTGAACAGGGGCTGTTTACACAGGGGGAGAACACTGCTGTGGGGCTCGTGGGGTTACTGTAATCATGTCGTGTTTCGATCATCGTTCTCTCGTCTTCCTCACTGTCACTTTCCCAGACACACTTCAGATCCCCGCCTTTCTTCACCTCTTCTCCCTCTCTCTCCCACTCTCCACCAGCGAGCCACTTCAGCTCTGTGAGACGGACCTGAGCCCAGGGGAGACGTGTGGCTCCTCGCTGCTGCCGTGAAAGCTTTTATCCCGAGCTTGAAGCGTGCCGGGGACGGACGGAGTGCATTGTCTTGTGAGAACCTGTTCGCTTTGAATAAAGACGTGAATTATTGAAGACTTTAAGGCGGCACTCGTTCGCCCAGCGACACGGAGGAGCTCACGGAGAGGGAGGAAAAGGGCTGCTCTTCCCGGACAAAAACATCCATCAGGGTTCTGACGTCCTCGGCTACAGCCGTCGATTAAATCTGTTCCTGCGCGTTCCCCTCCGCGTCCGAGCCGCCGCCGCGTCCATGTGAATCTGACTGAAATAAACCAAACGTCATTCAGGAGCGTGTTCATTTTTAAACACTTTTCTATAAAGCTCTGTCGTTCCTGAAAGAACACAGAGCAGGTCCCCCACACAGGGGCCGCCATCATTAAAACAGGTTCACCTCCAGGCCACTAGGTGTCAGTCTCACCGGAGAAAATAGACGAGGGCTCTTTTTAAGGGTCTTTAGAGAGAGAGAGAGAGAGAGGAGGATGGAAAACGAGAGAGAGAAAGAGGACGATGGAAAACGAGAGAGAGAGAGAAAGAGGAGGATGGAAAACGATAGAGAGAGAGAAAGAGAGAGAGAAAGAGAGAGAGAGGAGGATGGAAAACAATAGAGAGAGAGAGAGAAAGAGGAGGATGGAAAACGATAGAGAGAGAAAGGAGGATGGAAAACGATAGAGAGAGAGAAAGAGGAGGATGGAAAACGATAGTGAAAAAGAGAGAGAAAGAGGAGGATGGAAAACGATAGAGAGAGAGAAAGAGAGAGAGAGAGGAGGATGGAAAACAATAGAGAGAGAGAGAAAGAGGAGGATGGAAAACGATAGAGAGAGAAAGAGGAGGATGGAAAACGATAGAGAGAGAAAGGAGGATGGAAAACGATAGAGAGAGAGAAAGAGGAGGATGGAAAACGATAGTGAAAAAGAGAGAGAAAGAGGAGGATGGAAAACGATAGAGAGAGAGAAAGAGAGAGAGAGAGGAGGATGGAAAACAATAGAGAGAGAGAGAAAGAGGAGGATGGAAAACGATAGAGAGAGAGAGAAAGGAGGATGGAAAACGATAGAGAGAGAGAGAGAAAGAAAGAGGAGGATGGAAAACAATAGAAAGAAAGAGGAGGATGGAAAACGATAGAGAGAGAGAGAAACAGGAGGATGGAAAACAATAGAGAGAGAGAGAAAGAGGAGGATGGAAAACGATAGAGAGAGAGAAAGGTATAGATAAAAGATAGAGGGAAAGAAGGATAGAGAGCGAAAGAAAAGAAAATATAGAGGAAGAGAAGAGGATCTAGACAAGAGACAGGAGAATGAAAGTAATTGGTAGAGAAAGAAAGATGAATAGATACAGAAATAAGGTAGAAAGGGAGAAACAGAGAAGGGTAGAAAGGAAAGAGGAAAAAAGGATAAATGGAGAAAGGGAAGAGGGGAAAAATAGAGAAAGAAAAAAGGATAGAGAAAGAAAGAAAAGGATAGAGAGAGACGTGTGTAGAGAGACAAAGAGAAACAAAGGGAAGTGTGCTGAGGGAAAGAGAGAGAGAGGGAGAGAGTCAGAGGGTAACAGTGGCTCTCGTCCAGGCCTGGGCTAATAGTATCTGACACAGAGAGCAGTTTGGAGTCTTATAGCAACATTGTTTTTACAGCTGTAATTAAGCCACCTAATCAGAAGCACATTGGACTGCCCTCACACACACACACACACACACTCAGGACCCACGCTGAGGGACCACAGCCTCAGAGCAGAACCAGAGACAGACCTTTAGGACTGAAGTATGCAGCAGTTATAATTAGTGTGTGTATGTAGGCAGGATTTCAGAGAACGTACACACAGCGCACTCAGAGACCACCCTTACATCAACCTCCTGTTAGAGCTGCAGCAAGGACATTCTCAGTGAGCTTTATTTAACGAGGACACCCCCCCCCACCCCTTGTCTCCACAGAGGAACACAGTTCTGTTTCTCAATGAAGCGTCTGTGACCCGCTTCGGTCCAAACCCCACGAGCCCCACAGCAGTGTTCTCCCCCTGTGTAAACAGCCCCTGTTCAGAATGCCCGCTTTCAGCACCTGTTCCTTTAAATGATAATGAGCCGCTCGCTGTTCACCCCGACCCCGAGCGCACAGCAGTGAGGAGCGAGGAGCAGAAGCTCTGGTTTTTAGCCGTTTTCACTCTGTTCTCTTTCTTCTCCGTTTTTACTCAGTGCTCTTATTTCTCCGCGCTCGTTGTGTCTGTTTTGCTGAGTTTAACCTCGTCTTTGCGCTCTCACATAAACGCGGGTCCAGCGCTGTGATTGGACAGACTCAGACGAGGGGGCGGGGCCATTCTAAAGTCTCTGCACTTGACGTCAGAAGCGGAGCAGAATCAGAACGACTCGTTTTATCCCGTGTTTCTGACTGTTCTCTCTCTGTCTGCACTGAGCGTGTTGTGCTTATTATTAGCATATGTATAAAAGTATGCATGTACTTATGTACTTACGAGTGCTTTTTTACAAGCACCATATGGGAGTGTGTGTGTGTGTGTGTGTGTGTGGTCACCCCAGGCATTGTGCCGAGTCGCTGTGTGTTAAATGGCAGCTGCACACACTGAGACAGGGAGCGTCAGCCAAAATCAACAGATGAGCTGGACTGCTTTCTCTCTCTCTCTCTCTCTCTCTCTCTCCCTCCCTCCCTCCCTCTCCCCCCCTCCCTCTGTGTGTGTGTGTGTGTGTGTGTGTGTGTGTGTTCTGATTGTAAATTGCGCTGGTGATGATTAGAGAACTCCAGCACAGGATGTAGACCCTTAAAACTGTCCAGGGAAAATAATTTTCTACCATGTTCAGGAAAACCTTTATTCCTCTTTCCCTCCCTCCCGCTCTCTCTCTCTCTCTCTCTCTTTCTCTCTCTTTAATTTAAACATCATGCTGGTGAGGAGGTGGTGTGTAAATTGCTTTACAATGGTGCTGTTATCCACTCAGCTGTTCGCTCTAACTCCAGATGAGATGTAAATGTATGATTCACAGCGTTGTGAATTCTGAGATTATATCCGTATCACTACACTCTCAGAGGAAGTGCAGCATCTAGTGACTTTAAAAGCACTAAATTAAGGTGGAACTTAAGGTGGTCTGGTACATTCTGTTTAAAATGACGTGCCACGTCAGCGTCTTTAAAACTGAAGGAAAAAGGGTGTGTATCTGCTCTTTCTCCTAATCATCGCCCTCCGCCGCTCCGTCCCCTGCTTTAACCCCGCAGTCCTCGGGTGCTGTGTGTGTGTGTGGCGTGTCACGGACTGTGGCTTTGAGGCTGCTCTCGGTGTTGTTTTAGTTTTCTCTCACTGTTTTAGTTTGGTTTAATGATGCTGTTGTGAAGCCCTTTGTAGTTTTGTCTTGAAACAGAGAATAAATAAATCATTTTCTTGTTTTCCTTATTCATCTATCACCTGTTTCTCCGGAGTCACGTCTCTGTGCAGAGTTTCCAGCTCCTGTTCTCACAGTGTGTGCAGCCATGGCCTAAAGGTCAGAGCTGAGGGCTGAAAGGTCATTGGTTCTATTCCCGCGAGCAGCAGGAAAACTGGGGGCAGTGGGAGTGAAGGAACAGCACTGTCCTTCTCCTCAGTCCATGGCTGAGGGGCCCTTGAGCAAGGCACTGAACCCACAGCTGCTCCCTGGGGGTGTGTTCACAGCTCCTAGTGCACTAGTGTGTGTGTGTGTGTGTGTGTGTGTTCAGAGTGCACTAGTGTGTGTGTGTTCAGAGTGCACTAGTGTATGTGTGTGTGTGTGTGTGTGTTCAGAGTGCACTAGTGTATGTGTGTGTGTGTTCAGAATGCACTAGTGTATGTGTGTGTATTCAGAGTGCACTAGTGTATGTGTGTGTGTGTTCAGAATGCACTAGTGTATGTGTGTGTATTCAGAGTGCACTAGTGTGTGTGTGTGTGTGTTCAGAGTGCACTAGTGTGTGTGTGTTCAGAGTGCACTAGTGTATGTGTGTGTATTCAGAGTGCACTAGTGTGTGTGTGTGTGTTCAGAGTGCACTAGTGTGTATGTGTTCACAGTGCACTAGTGTATGTGTGTGTGTGTGGGTTCAGAGTGCACTAGTGTGTGTGTGTGTGTTCAGAGTGCACTAGTGTGTGTGTGTGTGTGTGTTCAAAGTGCACTAGTGTGTGTGTGTGTGTGTGTCCAGAGTGCACTAGTGTGTTTGTGTGTGTGTGTGTGTTCACTGCCACAGACGAGGTAAGTGTGGAAGACACATGAAATAGTTATTTATTCAGAGTTATTAATTTCTTTAGGAGTTATTTGAGTTATTTGTTTTATTTTGAGGAGCTCTGACCCTGTTAGAGTCCGAGCATGAAGGTGTTAACAAGGCTCTGCCCTTTCCTCACGTCCTCAGCACTTACTCAGATTTATGGGCGTGTTCTTTCAGCCGCTTCAGGCCTGAGATTTTACTTGTGTGTGTGTGTGTGTCTGTGTGTGTGTAGGAGAGAGAGAGAGAGAGAAATGGGAGTTTGTGTCACAGCTGTAATTTTGGCAGCACCCTGAATGTGTGTGTGTTTTGCCTCCCACTCTCTCTCTCTCTCTCTCTCTCTCTTTCAAAACAGGCAGCTTGATTTAATCAGAACTGGGCGAGAGACCAAGCCCAGCGGACGATGTGGGGACAGCTCTGACCCGGCAACCGGACTGACCCCAGAGACCAGACAACAAAGAGGTGTGTGTGTATGTGTGTGTGTGTGAGAGACAGGCATACACTTTACTTGCTGTTCCCCTGTGAAGACCCAACTATGATAGGAAAACATGTCTAAGTGAGGACACTTTTGTGGGTGTCAATATGTTTGTTTCTTATGAAAATAAATCTAGTTAAGATCAGGATTGAGTTTAGTTTGAGGATCAGTTAAGATCGGGATTGAGTTTAGTTTAAGGATCATTTAAGATCGGGATTGAGTTTAGTTTAAGGATCAGTTAAGATCAGGATTGAGTTTAGTTTAAGGATCAGTTAAGATCGGGATTGAGTTTAGTTTAAGGATCAGTTCAGATCGGGATTGAGCTTAGTTTAAGGATCAGTTAAGATCGGGATTGAGTTTAGTTTAAGGATCAGTTCAGATCAGCATTGAGTTTAGTTTAAGGATCAGTTCAGATCGGGATTGAGTTTAGTTTAAGGATCAGTTAAGATCGGGATTGAGCTTAGTTTAAGGATCAGTTAAGATCGGGATTGAGTTTAGTTTAAGGATCAGTTAAGATCGGGAATTAAATTTAGTTTAAGGATCAGTTAAGATCGAGATTGAGTTTAGTTTAAGGATCAGTTAAGATCGGGATTGAGTTTAGTTTGAGGATCAGTTAAGATCGGGATTGAGTGTAGTTTGAGGATCAGTTAAGATCGGGAGTGAGTTTAGTTTGAGGATCAATTAAGATCAGGATTGAGTTTAGTTTAAGGATCAGTTAAGATCGGGATTGAGTTTAGTTTAAAGATCAGTTAAGATCGGGATTTAGTTTAGTTTGAGGATCAGTTAAGATCGGGATTGAGTTTAGTTTGAGGATCAGTTAAGATCGGGATTGAGTTTAGTTTAAGGATCAGTTAAGATCGGGATTGAGTTTAGTTTGAGGATCAGTTAAGATCGGGATTAAGTTTAGTTTGAGGATCAGTTAAGATCGGGATTGAGTTTAGTTTAAGGATCAGTTAAGATCGGGATTGAGTTTAGTTTGAGGATCAGTTAAGATCGGGATTGAGTTTAGTTTAAGGATCAGTTAAGATCGGGATTGAGTTTAGTTTATCTGTAGGTGTATTTCAGAGGTCAGTCCCCACAACTACAGTGAGACCATCCTTTGTGTGTGCCGGTTGGAGGGTACTTGTATTTCTATCCCTCTACAGACCAAATGTCCCCACTACGATAGGATAACAGAAGATTTTACACAAAGGGACCGTTTAGGTGGTCCTCATTTGGAGAGGAATGTGAAAATGTGCTGTTTTCACCACAGATCCAACTGTTTTCACTTGGCTACAATAATACAGCAAGCCTGGAAGTGTGTGTGTGTGTGTGTGTGTGTGTGTGTGAGGGAGGGCATCTGTGTTTAAGGAGTGGCGTTTCAGGATGTTAATGCGTCCCATAGGTAACACAGTCACAAACAGGCAGAGCTTTGAGACTCTGAGGAAACTATTTCCTGTCTCTCTCTCTCTCTCTTTCTCTCTCTCTCTCTCTCTCTCTCTCTTTCTCTCTCTCTCTCTCTCTCTTTCTCTCTCTCTGTCTCTCCCCCTGCTGTGCTACATTCCTGTCCCACCACAAGCCCGAGAAGCAGAAAACCAGCTCCAGTCACACTGCGCCCCCCAAAATCCCCCAACTGCAGCACTCCTGATACACAGTGTGAATTTCAGAGAACGTCCTGTGTCACTGATGTAGGACTAGAGGACGGGCGACACACACTGTGCAGCGACAGATGAGCTACTGTCTCTGACTCTACATCTACAAGGTGGACCAACGAGGGAGGAGTGTCTCACAGAGTGGACAGAGAGTGGACACAGGGTTTAAAAACTCCAGCAGCACTGCTGCGTCTGATCCACTCTACACCAGCACAACACACACTAACACACCACCACCACGTCAGTGTCACTGCAGCGCTGAGAATGATCCACCACCACATCTCTGTGATGGGCTTGTTTCAGATTAAAGACGCTGGAATTAAACCGAAGCTGTGTTTAATCACGGAAGCGCTAAAGCTAATTAGCCTAATTATTCCGTCATGAGTGTGTCAGCGTGCGGCGTCGGGCCCCGACTCGTGTCTCTTTTATTTTCCTCGTCTCAGTTTGGAGTTCAGACGAGAGGCTTTGGATTTACGAGCCTCGAGGAGCTGCTTCTGCCGCCGCCATGAGACAATTTGTTTTTATTTACTGTCCTCACAAGCGCTCGTCATCCATCAACTCCCCGACCTCACAGCTGTGGATCTGCTTGTTTAGTTTCATTCTGTTTTGTTTGTTTGGGGAAAACCACACACAGCTCAGGCTTCAGTTCACATTCACAATAAATCACATCACATCTCTGACTCCTGTACAGGGCTCTACACACCCATCAGCCACTGCATTAACACCACACTGCTGTGGTCCAGCCGTGGCTCTGCATACTTTATCACCCCCCTCCCCCCTGTTCCTCAGCGCTCAGGACCCCCACAGAGCAGGTGTGATGTGGTGGTGGATCACTCTCAGCGCTGCAGTGACACTGACGTGGTGGTGGTGTGTTAGTGTGTGTTGTGCTGGTGTAGAGTGGATCAGACACAGCAGTGCTGCTGGAGTTTTTAAACCCTGTGTCCACTCTCTGTCCACTCTGTGAGACACTCCTCCCTCGTTGGTCCACCTTGTAGATGTAGAGTCAGAGACAGTAGCTCATCTGTCGCTGCACAGTGTGTGTCGCTCGTCCTCTAGTCCTTCATCAGTGACACAGGGCTCCGCCCACCAGGCCCCGCCCACAGGACATTGCCCTGATTTGGGATCAAGAGCTAATCTTCTAACAGGAGCATCCTGACCTCAGAGGGGTTAATGCCATCAGCTCCTCACAGCAATGTGCCAACGTCAGTTGTAAAGTAGGAGCATTACTGCAGGTCCTGATTAACACCATTCGCTTCAGGAGTGTGTGTGTGTGTGTGTGTGTGTGTGTGTGTGAGGTCTGGTTTGGGAGCAGATTTATTCCTGTTTCATTTGGAATGGTGGAGGAATAGCGGTGGCGGGGGATTTCTGGAAGTTTCTCCACTTTCTCGAGGTCAGCAGTTTGGCCGGTGGAGGACATCAGACGGCGACAGGAGGCTTTACAACTCTGACTTATTTCACTGCTCTGTCCCTGTGCTGACTCTGTCTCACTGTCTTTGTCCTGTCTCACTGTCTCTGTGCTGACTTACTGTCTCCATCCTGTCTCACTGTCCCTGTGCTGACTCTGTCTCACTGTCTCCATCCTGTCTCACTGTCTTCGTCCTACCTCACTGTCCCTGTGCTGACTCACTGTGTCCATCCTGTCTCACTGTCTTTGTCCTGTCTCACTGTCTCTGTGCTGACTTACTGTCTCCATCCTGTCTCACTGTCCCTGTGCTTACTCTGTCTCACTGTCTCCATCCTGTCTCACTGTCTTCGTCCTACCTCACTGTCCCTGTGCTGACTCTGTCTCACTGTCTCCATCCTGTCTCACTGTCCCTGTGCTGACTCTGTCTCACTGTCTTTGTCCTGTCTCACTGTCTCTGTGCTGACTTACTGTCTCCATCCTGTCTCACTGTCCCTGTGCTGACTCTGTCTCACTGTCTCCATCCTGTCTCACTGTCTTCGTCCTACCTCACTGTCCCTGTGCTGACTCACTGTGTCCATCCTGTCTCACTGTCTTTGTCCTGTCTCACTGTCTCTGTGCTGACTTACTGTTTCCATCCTGTCACCCGGAGGAAACCCATACAGACACAGGGAGAACACACCACACTCCTCACAGACAGTCACCCGGAGGAAACCCACGCAGACACAGGGAGAACACACCACACTCCTCACAGACAGTCACCCGGAGGAAACCCACGCAGACACAGGGATAACACACCACACTCCTCACAGACAGTCACCCGGAGGAGCTTTTAGAGGAGGACGTCTGGTTCCATTCGCTGTGTTCTCATGGATTACTGCTTTAAACTTGGATGGTTGTAATAAGAATTGTAATGAAATGCAGGACCACACACACACACACACACAGCGCTTGGAAGCCCTGTTTTGTGTGTTTTAAGCCACAAACTCTGCTCTAACCCTTTTCCCCCTGAAGTGGAGAGGAAATGTGATCCGAACTCTTCCCGGCGCTCCGGTTTCTGAGAGAGGCGCGGCTGTAGCATGACGGCGACACAGAGCTGAAATATTATCCCCGAGCAGCCAAAGAAAAGACGTTAAGTTGGCGCTCAAACGGCTCTGAGAGATTACAGTGTCCAGCGAAAGACACCACGGGAAAAAAAAAAGGGCTGAGAAAAGGGAGGGAAAGCCACAAGTCTTCCTCATAAAATTCCACACGGAGAATTCCCTGGAAGGGCTTGGAGCTCGTTTGCAGAGTCATCAATTTGCGACGCTGAGCGTGAGCCAAACGTGTGTGCGATGGTGACATTATGTGCTGTAAATGGCTGTTACTAATTCCCGCTCTGGCCCATTTCTCCGCGAGCTTAACGACAGCTCTGACGCTCCGCAGATCCGCAGCTCCTGCCCTTTCCACACACACGGAAAACCCGGAGAGTTATGAGCTGCTGCAGCAGGGCTCTGACAATGTTTTTGTCTGAGAGTGGATGTAATTATTAAGTGTAAGTGTGTGTGAGTCTGCAGCAGGGCCCTGTGTGTGTGTGTGTGTGTGGGAAACCACACACAGAGGCTGGGGAAGTGTGTGTGAGGCTCTGTGTGGGGAGCAGAAGCCATGTTTAAGTGTGTAATGAATAGAATAATTTCTCTGAGCTGAACACATCTCACTGACCTCCACTTCTCCAACCAAACACTGGAGTCCAGCTGGGGCTCTGCATACTTTATCACCCCCCCTCTCCCCCTGTTCCTCAGGACCCCCACAGAGCAGGTGTGATGTGGTGGTGGGTCGTTCTCAGCGCTGCAGTGACACTGACGTGGTGGTGGTGTAGAGTGGATCAGACACAGCCGAGCTGCTGGAGTTGCAGTACTCTACTCAGGAGGAAGCAGGATGCAGAAGGTGGATAAATATTTTCAGATCACTCCCTCCCTCTCTTTATCACTCTCATTTTCTCTCTCTATCTTTCTCTCATTTTTTTCTCTCTCTCTCTTTGTCATTCTCTCTGACTCTCTCTCTTACTCTCTCTCTTTCTCTCTCTCTCTCTCTCTCTCCTTCTCTCCGTGGGGATTGTGGATTGCTCGTCTGCTGTATGGCTCAATAATGGTTGGAGGGGAAGGTACAGCCATTAGAGAGAGAGAGAGAGAGAGAGAGAGAGAGAGAGAGAGAGAAGCTAGAGGGCAGTGAATGTGGAATGAGTGAGCGAACATTATTTTGGCCCCTTCTGGAAGTCTGGAGCGGTTTCATACAATTTACACGACAAACCGCCTGGAGAGAGAGGGAGGGAGAGAGAGAGGGAGAGAGAGAGAGAGGAAGAGAGAGAGGGAGAGAGAGAGGGAAAGAGAGAGATAGAGAGAGGGAAAGAGAGATAGAGACAGAAGGAAAGAAGGAGGAGTGGAGGGCGAGAACTACAACAAAATGCAACAAAAGTGCACTGGCAGTCCTCGAGCCTCAAGCCTCCGCCGAGAGCTCAGAGAAAGAGACGAGCAAACAGCCCCCGAATGTGTTCTTGGCTTTGACAGCGTTCCAGGGTTGCCATGTCCTCTCATAAAAAAACCTGCCTGTTTTGCTTTTTTTTTTTTTCCTTGGCTGTGTTTAAACCCTGCCAGGATTTTTACATTAATACTTAAACCTGCCGAACGCTGCTGCACGCCGAGGAGAGAGAGAGAGCCGAGAAGTAAAGACGGCTCACGAGCGCTCGGCGAGGGACGGGCCCGGCTCTCCGTGTTGTTGTTCTTCTCCTCGCTCAGACGGGAAAGCCCTGGCCCGTGGTGTAATGTCGTGGAGCGTTTTGTCCTGCTCTCGACAGAAAGAAAGAAACAGATACAGATAGAAACTCAAGACGTAACCATTGCAACTTTTTGCGCATTTTCCCTCGGATCTCCCTCCTGCAGAAAGTTACACAGCGCCGCTGCTGAGTGGACAGTGTTTTACAGCGATGAGCGCAGGGCGAGCGGCCGGATAACGGTTGCATCACACCCTGCAATAGCACGCCTTTTATTTACTTTGTGTTATTGTATTTTACTGCATTTTATTTCATTCTTCCTGCACCGACTGAATAAGCAGCTCCTTCACGTCCTTCACTCTGAGCTGAGCATGTTCTTCAGCGTCTGAACAAACCAGCTACAAACAGTAAATAATGTAAACCACTTTAAATAAAGATGTTCAGGGGCGCAGTTTACACCTTTCATAATTCCACATTTACAACAGCTAATGTATACATCGCTCCAGAGAACACAGTTCCACTGTTCTACACACCAGAGGAACCCCATCACTCCAGAGAACACAGTTCACCTGTTCCTCACACCAGAGGAACTCCATCACTCCAGAGAACACAGTTCCACTGTTCCACACATCAGAGGAACCCCATCACTCCAGAGAACACAGTTCCACACACCAGAGGAGCTCCATCACTCCAGAGAACACAGTTCAACTGTTCCAGAGATAAATGCTGGGGCTCTTGGTGCCCCTCTGAGACTCGCTTTGAGGGGTACTCTGCTGAAGTCAGATGCTGAAGTAGAGGTCTCTCCGCTCAGCCCGACTGAGGAGAGTCACACCCCTCTGGTGGACACTTGGCATTGGGCACGGGGACCATAAGCTCATGTGCAGCTGCTCCAGAGTGTACTTAATATCATTGTTGTCCAAAGACAAACATGTATCTATCTACTAAACACTATCTACTATGTTTAGTTACTGCATCATTGAACACAGCAGCTGTCTTTCACTGTGTGTAAATCTTATAATGAATCAACCAATAGAAACGCTCCATAATTACTCTGAATTAAATATTAATCGATCTCATGGTGGCGCTACAGGTAGTGTCTCTGTCACAGCTCCAGGGACCTGGAGGTTGTGGGTTCGAGTCCCGCTCCAGGTGACTGTCTGTGAGGAGTGTGGTGTGTTCTCTCTGTCTCTGTGTGGGTTTCCTCCGGGTGACTGTCTGTGAGGAGTGTGGTGTGTTCTCTCTGTGTCTGCGTGGGTTTCCTCCGGGTGACTGTCTGTGAGGAGTGTGGTGTGTTCTCTCTGTGTCTGCGTGGGTTTCCTCTGGGTTTTTTGACTCAAAAGTGTCTGTAGGTGTGAGTGTGTGAAGGACTGATGCTCAGTGATTGTGGGTAGGCTCCGGACCCACCACCGCCCTGAACTGGATAAGGGTTACAGACGATTAATGAATGAATGAATAAAATGTTTTTACATTGGCCTCCACTACAGGAGAAAGAAGATTCTCCATAACTTTCAAAGTTACTGTTTTGGAGATGTTTTTCTTTGGATAGTGATGAGTGTATCCAGCTGCTGTAAGGTTCTCCCACTGGAAACGTGTTTATAAATGGACGTGTGCTGTTACACTATTATATAAACTCATATATAACCATTGCGAACTTCTCGGTGAAGAAGTTTTTAAGGTGGACTCTGGGTGTTGTTTGCGCTCTCCCTCGCCGCTATACGCTGAGGTATCGGAGGCATATTTTTCAGGAGGACGAGAGAAAATGATGTTTCTCCACTGCGCTGATCTTCCCTGGTGTGTGTGAGAGAGAGTTTGTGAGAAAGTGTGTGTGTGTGTGAGAGAGTGAGAGTGAATCTGGAGATTCTTCTCAACAGGAGCCGCCTTAATTTCTGCTCTCCGACATTTGGTTTATGATTTTTTTTCGCGTGCCAGGACAATGCTGCGTGGTCAATAATCCTGGATCGATAGCGCTCACATTCGGACGCCACAGGGCAGACGGATGAGGAGGATATTGCTGGAGTTCGGAGAGTTGTCCGGGTACTTTCGGAGCTCTGGGACGGTGCATTGTTCTGGTTTGTTTGACTGAGGGGAGGGAGAGGTGCTGGGGTTTAGCTCAGAGGAGGAGGGGGGGGGGGTGTTTTTTTTTGGTCCGAGCCCCCCCCAGGCTGGAGGAGTTGTGGAGCTGTCGAACACAGTGATGATTCTGAGGCGCTGTTACACACTCAGAGACAATGGAGGGCGATGAGGCTGCTCTCGCTGCACATTATAAACTCTAACTATTATTACGTTTAAAACTTATACCCAGCCTTCTCCTCAATTTGGTCCTCAGCTGCTGACCTTGGCTTTTATTGAAAGCTCCTGGGAACACATTTCGATGTTGA
>NC_089807.1:44696280-44728780 GCF_029633855.1 Hoplias malabaricus
CTTCTGCTCAGAACACTCGATCAATAACACACACACTGGCGAGGAGCGGCATCCAAACACACACAGCGTACTCTCGACCAGGAACGACCGTCCACCTGGAGGACTGCATCGGGCACTAGGATTTCACCCAAGACCGAGCGCCAATCCATATCTGGGCACACACACATTCACTCACATGTACAAACACATTCACTCACACAGCAGGACAGTTATTAGACAGAAGCCAATTCACCTACTGTGGGAGGAATCCGGAGACCCCGGAGGAAACCCACGCAGACACAGGGACAACATGGAAACTCCACCCAGATGGGACTTGAACCCAAGATCCCAGCGCTGAGAGGCGAATGTGCTCACCACTAAACCACCGTGCCGCCCAGATTTTACAGATGGAGAGTTGGTGCTGGTCGTCTGCGTTGCGTGGCGTAGAGTGACGACTCTCTCTGGACAATCAGCGCTCTGCAAGGTTTACACGCCACGGTTTAGTCCCTACTCGACTCGCTCTGAACCACGAGAGAACAGCCACTAAACAAGAAACCGCTTCCAGAACCAGGACCTGATTCACCTGGTGGAGGAGGAGAACAGACGAGTCAAGTAGAGTAGAGTGTAGTAGGGACCCTGCAGTGGGACATCACCTAGATACCAGATTAAAACCAGGTCTCCAAGGACTGGGAGTGAGGAACAACATTACAACACTGTCCCCTTCACAGATCAGCCACAAGATTAAAACCACAGCCTGGTGACATGAGTAACATTGATGATGTGGTTACAGCGCCCCCTGTTGAGAGGTGGGAGAAATGGTCAGTGTATGGATCTAAGAGCCACATGGTTATGATGTTTTGGTCAGTCTCCAAAACTCAGGTGAGTGGGCTGTTCCAGTGCTGGGCCCGAGGCTCACTGAAGGTGGAGAAGTCCTACTGGTCCTGGGGAACCCAAAGGCAGTGCAGGATGTGGTGGAAAGCCCACAGTTTGGGACACAGCTGTTGATTCCCAGTGGAATCACAATGAAAAGTGCAGTTGGAGATTTTTTAACGTAAAACATGACCAGCCTCGACACTGACAGGAATCACACGGAGAGTCAGGTCTTTAACCTAAAGGATGGGAACATGTCTCTGCTCCCTCACATCTCCAGGACGCTGGCAGATTTCAGACCTGGTGTTGTCTCGGCTGTGTCTCAGGCCCGTCGCGGACCCCCGCCCTCATCTCTGTTGGTCCTGAGAGCTCTGTAACGGGGGCTGTGTGGAACCGACGGTCCATGGCAGGGTCTATGTTCAGAGTCTTCCTGACAAGCTTATTACAGCTAATGTCTCTGATCGCTCTCCTGTCTCTCATCTCTCAGCTCCAGACACGGAGGACGAGGACTGGTCAGACACAGGTCTGCAGTGACCTCTCACCTCCAACATCGTTAGTCAGGCCCCAGTGGACTCCTGCCCCTTCAGGACCAGCCTCTAGTCTTCACACTAGATATAGAAGAACGTGACTGTGAGGGTTTGATGGCATTCGGCACGTGGCATGTGTTCTCTCTGTGTCTGCGTGGGTTTCCTCCGGGTGACTGTCTGTGAGGAGTGTGGTGTGTTCTCCCTGTGTCTGTGTGGGTTTCCTCCGGGTAACTGTCTGTGAGGAGTGTGGTGTGTTCTCCCTGTGTCTGTGTGGGTTTCCTCCGGGTGAGTGTCTGTGAGGAGTATGGTGTGTTCTCTCTGTGTCTGCGTGGGTTTCCTCCAGGTGACTGTCTGTGAGGAGTGTGGTGTGTTCTCCCTGTGTCTGTGTGGGTTTCCTCCGGGTAACTGTCTGTGAGGAGTGTGGTGTGTTCTCCCTGTGTCTGTGTGGGTTTCCTCCGGGTGACTGTCTGTGAGGAGTATGGTGTGTTCTCTCTGTGTCTGCGTGGGTTTCCTCCAGGTGACTGTCTGTGAGGAGTGTGGTGTGTTCTCCCTGTGTCTGTGTGGGTTTCCTCCGGGTGATTGTGAGGAGTGTGGTGTGTTCTACCTGTGTCTGTGTGGGTTTCCTCCGGGTGACTGTCTGTGAGGAGTGTGGTGTGTTCTCTCTGTGTCTGCGTGGGTTTCCTCCAGGTGACTGTCTGTGAGGAGTGTGGTGTGTTCTCCCTGTGTCTGCGTGGGTTTCCTCCGGGTGACTGTCTGTGAGGAGTGTGGTGTGTTCTCCCTGTGTCTGCGTGGGTTTCCTCCAGGTGACTGTCTGTGAGGAGTGTGGTGTGTTCTCTCTGTGTCTGTGTGGGTTTCCTCCGGGTGACTGTCTGTGAGGAGTGTGGTGTGTTCTCCCTGTGTCTGCGTGGGTTTCCTCCGGGTGACTGTCTGTGAGGAGTGTGGTGTGTTCTCCCTGTGTCTGCGTGGGTTTTCCACTCAAAAGTGTCCGTAGGCGTGAGTGTGTGTCGCCCTGTGAAGGACTGGCGCCACCTCCAGGCTGTGTTCCCGCCTTGTGCCCAGTGATTCCGGGTAGACTCCGGACCCACCGCCGCCCTGAACTGGATAAGGGTCACAGAAGAAGAAATACGATTTCACTAAAAGTTAATTGGTCTTTAAAACAGTTTATTGAGCTATTACCTCCCCCTAGTGTTTCGGAGTGTAATTCACTTTTACAGCAGGGGGGAGGGAAGGGGTGTTACATAGTGCAGTTTCTGCAGTGCTGGGCCGTGAGTAGTGAGCACAGAGGCTCTATTCTCACTAGTACACATCAATGGAGCCTCACAGTATAATTGTGTGATTGCAGTGTTATGTTACGATGCTCTCGTTAGATCAGTAGAATAAATAAATAATCCAGTCTTTTCTGCTTATCACAGTTTATTTATCACACGAGTGTTTTTCTGACAGCGCTCCAGAAGCTTTCCTCAGCTCTCAGAGACTCGGGAGCGCTCGGACCTGCAGCGGAACAGAGGCCTTTGTCGTTCATCAAGAAAACCAGTGTCTTATTGAATCATCTGCAGAAAAACACTCATCCCCCTGTCTTTCTCTCTTTCCCCCTCTCCTCGGACCTTCGCTTCTCCTCCTCGGCCTCCTCTGCTGTAATTCCGTCCTCCGACATCTTCTCTTTCTGCCTAACACAATCAGCCGAGGAGAGGAGGTCATTTCCTGCTGCTGGACTTTTTAAAACTCTCGGTCCTGAGTGGTAATAAGTCTGTAACAAGCTTATAGATCCATTAAATCCATCCGGGACGGCTCCAGAGGCTCGGACTCGTCTTGTCGGAGAAGGTAATGAGGATACTTTAGGTGGAAAAGTATCTTAAAGTATCTTAACTCTGGCCCAAAGGTGTTCTCTCCTCCTCCCTCTGCTCCTCGGCTCCTGCTCTGCTCGTGTTTACGTCGAGAGGTCCGTCGTAGGGAAGCGTAAAGGAGACGCTTTGTCGATACTCATCCCTGACCCTGCGATTATATCCAATTTATGATTATATCTCGGGGCTATAATCAAGCATTTCGTCTTATTATTATTGTAGTTATTATTAGACGCTTCTATACGGTTTTAAACGCGGCGTGAACTGGACGCATGGCTGCTCTCGGATAACAACTCCGCATCGATACGACGGGTCAATGGCGCTCATTAAACTCACACAAACCAGAGGATCTCAAACTTGGTCTTTCTGTGCCGTGCTGCTGCTGCTGCTGGGGGTGGAGAAGATGGAGAAGATGCTGGAGCTGGTGGTGGGCTCACGGCTCCTGAGAAAGTTAGAACACAGCACAGACATCGCAGAAAACAAGAGGAAGGAAGGGAGGAAGGAAGGAGGAAGGGAGGAAGGAGAAAGTGGGGAAAGGGAACAAGGAAAGGAAAGAGAGGAGGGAGGTTAAAAAAAAAATCAATAAGCCATTTTAGTCTCTATCTATCAAAGCGGATTCCTGCTTGTCTGTTTTAAGGCGGAGGAAGTGGCACTTTAATGGGATTTGTGCGAGCTGTTTGAAATGTATGCCAATGATTCCTGTCATTTCGTGGCAGCCGGGCCATGCTCCACTGAGCTCCCACTTCTCCTCTTGTCAGCTTCGCCCCAGACAAGCGTTTTAGTTGCAAACTTTAAGCAGGTTTTTCCCCACAAACCAGAAATGATGTGACTGCTGCTTCAGCCGGAGCCCCTCCCCCCCTCCCTCCACCCTCCTCCACCCCCCCCTCCACCTTAACGTTGGGAAAAAAAAACACCTGCTTGTCACTCGCGGCCAAAGCCCAAACACAGACGGACACAAATTGTCAAATATACGCTCGGGGATCGGGAACACGGCCGGAGTCCCGCTGCTGATCACGTGGAACATGTTCAGGATCCAGAAGATTCCACAAATTTCCAAGAATTTCCAGAAATCCTCAAGAAACACTCGGTGTGTATCGATTCTTAAAGGAACTAGGACATGTTTTTACCTCAAAATTACAGCTTTAAAATCACTGCTGCTCCGCTGAGCTGTAACCGGGAGAAGACTTCTGAACCGCGTGGTTCTGGAGGTAAAAACCCTGTTCATAATCACTGTAGAGGTTTAGATTCTCCCCCGTTTACTTCACCCCCCGGAGCGAAGGCACTGAGGAGATGATTCTGAGTTAGAACCATGACTCACTCTTCACTTCAGCTGGGATTTGGAGAAATGGTGTTTTAGTTCCTCTTTCCTCTAAAGGAATACATTACCCATAATCCTTACAGCACGTTCCACCAATCAGTTACCGCCGTGTTCTGGCACCAGGAAGTCACAAAGAACTGGGAACCACAACGGTGCAGTAGGAAAACGACGTGAACAGGAACCAGAGTAAAAACACAGAGAGGAAATTTGGGGAAACGGGGTGAAACTGTTTGCAGTGCATTGTGGGATACGTAGTTCATTCACACCTTAAACACATTAACTACCTTTGGCTTATTTTCAGCTTCACTTTAAACTCTTTATGTGAGGATCCTTTGATATTTAACTTGAAATGAAATTACTTTCGGAAAAGGGCCCCTGAAAACGTGGGCGGTCACTGCTCCTCTCTGTAGAACCTCTGTCGGTGCTGCTCCAGGCTCAGCACTGCAGAAACTGCACTGTGTAACGTAAAGAGGAGGGTAGGTAACCCCTCATTACAGGAGAGTATATGATGCTCACTCCTCAATCTCTTTCTCTCCCAGAGGAGTGTTGTGTTGCTCATAGGTTGCTCCGTAAAATCTCATGTTTTTTTTTTTTTTTTTATTTCTCAGGAGACGAGAAGGAGACATGAGACACGAGAGAGATCGCAAATCTGAGCAGAGATTTTACTGTCAGTCTTACTGAGATCTCCACTAAAGCTCCAGAGGAGACGTGTGAGACACTGAGGTCTCGGTCTGAAGAGACATATCTGAGCAGTAGAAGACAATGCTGATTATTTCTCAGAAAGTCTCGTAGGAGGACTTTGCTGCTCGCTGTAGACGTAGAAATAAGAGTCCTTGGCTGATTAACATATGTAAAATAAAAGTCCCGTGGGTTAAGGCTCCTCGGGAATGGCTCGTTTCCGGAGAGACAGGTCTTTATTTTCTCAGCAGAGTAATGATCCTGGTTCCTAACGTCTCCATCAGGAGCGGCCGGACGTCTTTACGAGCCGCGGACGGTCGAAGAGCGATTGTTATGCACGCCGGCGACTCGTGTCCTGACCCGATCCTTCTTGTGTGCAGCGGGCGGAGAGCGGCTGCTCGGCTCTTAACCGTTTAGAGCCGTGTCTGGTGTCTGGAGCCGCTGTGGCATGGCCATTGCTCCCTGTATTTTCTGCCTTGTAGCACACCAAAGTAAAATCGCTTGTCAGGCAGAGGTGTCTGAGAGTTGACAAGATGCCCCAGTGACATTTCAGCTCCAAAGAGCAAGTGTCTTGCAACCGAGTGGTCAAATATCAAATAATAGGTCAAGCAGGGAGGAGTGGAGCGCCGTCTTGACAGGCACGTGTGCATCGGGCCCGACCGCTGTTTCTCCAAAGCCTCATTTATACAGCGGCGGAAACACGCGCTCCTGTTTTCACAAAGACACTCTCCGATTTAGAGACGGGCTGCAGCCGGAATCTGGGCTCACGGCTCAAACGAGGCTCAGAAAATCTCTACTGCACCTTTAACTAGGAAACGTCAGGCCTCACTGAGCCCTGCTAGGGGAAGGTGTGTGGGGGAATAAAGTATGCAGAGCAACACATGGACTACAGTGAGTAAGTGTAAAACTGCTGTACTATCAGTGGGTGGTTTTAATGTTGTGGCTAATCAGAGACACCAGGGAAAGTCAGAATCACCCATTAATTATTTAATATTGCCATCGGTCATTGATTTCATAAAACAGCTCTTATACTGACGCCTAGTGGCCTGGCTGTACCACAGACTCCCGTGTGGGTGACCCACTCCGTGGAGCGTAAACTGATCCGTTCAGTTCAGTAATCAATGTGAGATTAATTTATAAAGAAATATCGTGTTGATAAAAGTCATAGACTGCACCTTTAATTGCTTTTACATTTTTGTAACTTAATGTCCCTTTAAAATATAAAATGTATGATTTCTTGTTCGTATCCGATGTTCCGGTTCTGATCCGGTTTAAAAAGAGAGTCAGTGGTGATATAGAAATCTATTTTTCTGATTCTGATCCATTGTTTTGTATCTGATTTCTGGTTCTAGGTCTGAAATGACGTTCCTGTTCCTGTCCGTTATTCTGGTTCTGATCCGGTGTTCTGGTTCTGATCCGGTGTTCTGGTTCTGGATAGAGGACACGAGTAGTGATACAATGTGGGAGTATTATTGCAATTTTCACTTGTATGTCTGGTTGTAATGTATTGGCACCTCACAAATAAACACACACACACACACACACACACACACACACACACAGAGGGGAATGTGGACAGTTTCACAGCACCACGCTGAAAATGTCACAAATCGAATTATAAATGTCTGCTTTTGAACGCAGAGTGAAAGTGATGGGGTCTAAAGGGTTAATCCTTCCCTATAATCTGCATAACTCAGATTGTGACTGCAGACTGATGACGGGAGCCACTGGAGCGCTCAGTGAGATCTCATGAACGTCAGGTGTCAGGAGGCTCTAATGAAGGGGGGGGGGGGTGTCACTTTCCCCTGGAGTCAATGGAGTGGTCTCACCCTTAAAGAGCAAAGGGAACCGAGCGTCTCAGCACTCGAGGGGTTAAGGAGATTAATCACTGTCATGGTGGTCTATTACTGAAGCGAGGGGGGCACGGCCTCCGAGCAGGTTCTCTGAGCGTACAACACCTAGGTGTAGGAACATGGCTGTGTGGGTTTGATGGCGTTCAGCCGCGAGAGAATAGAACAGTCCCCATTCAGCCACAATTACAAACCACCTCCTCGTTTATAAACCCACTGACACACGGTCATGCTGTGGCTCTGCATACTTCATCATCCCCCCCTTCCCCCTGTTCCTCAGCGCTCAGGACCCCCACAGAGCAGGTGTGATGTGGTGGTGGATCATTCTCAGCGCTGCAGTGACACTGACGTGGTGGTGGTGTGTTAGTGTGTGTTGTGCTGGTGTAGAGTGGATCAGACACAGCAGTGCTGCTGGAGTTTTTAAACCCTGTGTCCACTCTCTGTCCACTCTGTGAGACACTCCTCCCTCGTTGGTCCACCTTGTAGATGTAGAGTCAGAGACAGTAGCTCATCTGTCGCTGCACAGTGTGTGTCGCTCGTCCTCTAGTCCTTCATCAGTGACACAGGACGCTGTCGGAGTCTGGAGCTGCGTCAAAGAGCACTGGAGAGGGTTGGAGGCTCTGGACGTGTTGTATAATGTTTTATGGGCTGCTCTGAGCCGTCCGTCTGAGCTCCTCTGCTGCGTGTTGGGTTTTGTAACTTTTAAAAGGCGCTATGTTTAATATGCGCCGGGGTTGATTCTGTTGGAGCCCGGAGCAGGGGCCCTCAGCAAACGAGGCCCGGCTCGACTCCGCGCCGCGAGACGCTTTGACTGAAATGAGAGCTGGCACTGAGACGTGTTGGAGATCAGAAATCACCTCCTGCACATCTGTAGACAGCTGTTACTGATTCTGTTCTGTTTCTCTCCGAACCGCAACGAGGCAGAGCTCTTAAAAGAGTTCCTAAAACTTCAGCTGAGACGGACCTTAGAGGGGGTTCGATTTAAAGAAGCGTCCGGAGCCAGTGGACAGTGAAAGTGAATGGAACCCAACGTCGTCCTGTGAACTGTGTAAATGATTATCAGCGTAAGACGCTCCGGAGCAGGTCACCATGCTCAATGCCAACGTGTGTGTGATCCAGAACACCATCAGATCCTCACAGCAGTGTTCGCCCAGGAGAGAGGGACACACTGCTGCGTTTGATGGAGGTGTGTATGAATTTTCATGGCGGTGGTGGGGCGGGCTGTAAAGGGTGTGGGGGGTGTTTTTGGACTCAAATGAAACGGATGAGAGAGAGGTGTCAAACGGGCCGGCGGCCGTCGTCAGGGCAGCGTGGCGGAGCTGACATAAATATTTAAACACGAGGGGGGTGCGGGGGGGCGACCTGCAGTGTGTCATGTCACGGCCCTGATTAGGCCTTGAGTGACCTCCCTCCCCTCGAACACGCGTTCTCTCTCTGCTCTTTACGGCGCTCCGCCGTGTGTCATGTGTTTCACAGCCCCCCGAGCTGCTCCGCTTAACCCCCATTTCCATTCGGCCCTTCCTATGGAACAGTGTGTGAGAGTGTGTATAATGTGTGTATGAAGTGTGTGTGTATAATGTGTGTACATAGTGTGAGTGTGTGAAGTGTGTGTTTGTGTGTGTATGTAGTGTGTGTGTGTGTATGAAGTGTGTGTCTGTGTGTATATCTCTGTATGAATGTGTGTTCATGCAGTGTGTGTGTGTGTTTGTGTGTATGAAGTGTGTGTGTGTGTATGAATGTGTGTATGAAGTGTGTGTGTGTGTATGAATGTGTGTATGAAGTGTGTGTGTGTGTGTATGAATGTGTGTATGGAGTGTGTGTGTGTATGAATGTATATGTGTTCATGAAGTGTGTGTGTGTGTATGAATGTGTGTATGAAGTGTGTGTGTGTGTGTGTATGAATGTGTGTATGGAGTGTGTGTGTGTATGAATGTATATGTGTTCATGAAGTGTGTGTGTGTGTATGAAATGTGGGTGTATGCAGTGTGTGTCTGTGTGTATATCTCTGTATGAATGTGTGTGTGTTTGTGTGTGTATGAAGTGTGTGTGTGTGTGTGTGTATGAATGTGTGTATGAAGTGTGTAGTGTGTATGTATGTGTGTATGAAGTGTGTGTGTGTATGAAGTGTGTATATGCGTGTACGTAGTGTGAGTGTGTGTGTATGAAGGGTGTGTGTGTATCTTTGTATGAAATGTGTGTGTATGTGGATGTGGACGAGGGATCATCACAGCCCCTAAGGCCCCTCTCTGAAGAGTAGATGTCCCCCTCCTCCTTCTCCTTTCTTCTCCTCTCTCTCTCTCTCTCTCTCTCTCTCTCTCTCTCTCTCTTCTGTTTGACAGGGGGTCTCTCAGGACGTGCCCCCGTCCTGTTCAGAATTCATTTTATCTCGTTCTGATCGTGTGTATTGATCGGCCGGTCGTTATATCTGTCTGTGGTGTGACCCCTGTGGATTCAGTCTGATAACAGAGCTCAGATTTAATGGCTGTTATCGTCCAGTGCCTGAAAGGTGGAGGACGCTGTAATGTACTGTAACACACAGCGGGTTATTTACAGACGCTCCCTACACGCTCCGCTCTGAAGAAGGAGAATAAATGTGAATAAAAACAGGACGCAGGGATTAGCATTTCATCACTGTCCAGAGAAAAACACGTATCTCCAGAACAGAACCTTCACAGGAGACGGAAAAACTTCTTCCCTTTCAGTGGAAGTCGATGTAAAAAGGTTGTATTCAGAGTAATTTAGGAGCGTTTCTATTGGTCGTTCACCATGAGATTTACTCACAGTGTGGAGGACAGCTGCTGTGTTCAAACACGGAGAAACAGGGTTTTCTTTCCTCTTCAGAACACAGCATCATTTTAATTTAACCCTACACTGTCAGGAAACCCTCAGTGGAGCGTGTACTGCACCTTTAATTAGGAACAGAACTGTACCTTCTTCTAAATTAAGTGTAGATTTTATATTTGTGTCGATTTGATTCGCTCCGTTTCATCTCCAGGACTAATGCTGTGTCCCGCTGGGGAAAGGTGATGTGACGTACACAACGACTTTAAACTCCTCTCTCTGTGCCTCTGAATCCTGTCGGTTGTTTTCTACAGAAATAAATCAGTTAGGAGAAGTGTTGTGTGGTAGGAGCAGCAGGTAGTGCCTCTGTCAGAGCTCCAGGGTCCTGGAGGTTGTGGGTTCGAGTCCCGCTCTGGGTGACTGTCCGTGAGGAGTGTGGTGTGTTCTCTCGGTGTCTGTGTGGGTTTCCTCCGGGTGACTGTCTGTGAGGAGTGTGGTGTGTTCTCTCTGTGTCTGTGTGGGTTTCCTCCGGGTGACTGTCTGTGAGGAGTGTGGTGTGTTCTCTCTGTGTCTGTGTGGGTTTCCTCCGGGTGACTGTCTGTGAGGAGTGTGGTGTGTTCTCTCTGTGTCTGCGTGGGTATTTTCCAGGTGACTGTCCGTGAGGAGTGTGGTGTGTTCTCTCGGTGTCTGTGTGGGTTTCCTCCGGGTGACTGTCTGTGAGGAGTGTGGTGTGTTCTCTCTGTGTCTGTGTGGGTTTCCTCCGGGTGACTGTCTGTGAGGAGTGTGGTGTGTTCTCTCTGTGTCTGTGTGGGTTTCCTCCGGGTGACTGTCTGTGAGGAGTGTGGTGTGTTCTCTCTGTGTCTGCGTGGGTATTTTCCGGGTGACTGTCTGTGAGGAGTGTGGTGTGTTCTCCCTGTGTCTGTGTGGGTTTCCTCCGGGTGACTGTCTGTGAGGAGTGTGGTGTGTTCTCTCTGTGTCTGTGTGGGTTTCCTCCGGGTGACTGTCTGTGAGGAGTGTGGTGTGTTCTCTCTGTGTCTGTGTGGGTTTCCTCCGGGTGACTGTCTGTGAGGAGTGTGGTGTGTTCTCTCTGTGTCTGCGTGGGTATTTTCCGGGTGACTGTCTGTGAGGAGTGTGGTGTGTTCTCCCTGTGTCTGTGTGGGTTTCCTCCGGGTGACTGTCTGTGAGGAGTGTGGTGTGTTCTCCCTGTGTCTGTGTGGGTTTCCTCCGGGTGACTGTCTGTGAGGAGTGTGGTGTGTTCTCCCTGTGTCTGTGTGGGTTTCCTCCGGGTGACTGTCTGTGAGGAGTGTGGTGTGTTCTCTCTCTCTCTGTATGCGTGGTTTTCCTCCGGGTGCTTAAAGTTACACTACACAGTTTGTAGCTTTAGTGACAGTAATGTTCCTGTACCGTACCTTTAATTCAGAGTGTATTCTTTGCTCTTTAATCTCCCGTTAGCTGAGGCCTCTCAGCGATCACACACTGCCCCCAGCGCGAGAGCATGGTTCAAGGGGTCTGTGGCCTGGGGGTTAAAGGATGGGCTCAGGAACAGAAGGGTGCAGCTTTGAACTCATCGACATAAAGGAAAAAAGAGTCTCCTCCCTCAACATCCACAGCGTCCTGCTCTTCTGCTCCAGCTCCTCCCGGGCACTGGGACAGCGGCCTGTCGTTCATGATTTTAATTTTGTGCCCTTTTTATATAATTCAGACGGTTTCCTCGGCTGCAGCCCCTCTCCACTCTGTGTGTGTGCACTGCAGGGCGAGCTGGGACACACCCGCATTGCTTTATTTTTATATTCATGTGTGTATTGATCCTCGGCCGCTGTGGTGTGACCCTGTGGGCGGCGGGTGATTACAGAGCTCAGGTTATCTGTGGTTGGACAGTCCTCCAACAAACGGCAGCGGATTTACAGCGGCCCCTGTGGACACTGTCCACGCCTTCTTTCAGAGACCGTGGGAGTAATGTAAATAAAACAACTGTGGACAATTACACACACACACACACATTCACCCAGTCACTCACACACTCACCCAGTCACTCACACACTCACACCTGTCACTCACACACTCACACCTGTGGACAGTTTCACACACTCACCCAGTCACTCACACACTCACACCTGTCACTCACTGTTACGTCTGGTGACTTATTTGTGTTGTTTCTCTATCCTGAGTAAATGCCACAGGTGCTGCTGCTGATTTGCTGCTGGAACCGTGCTCCGGTTGGCTGACAGGATTAAGGCGGAACAGATTTAAAGCCCTGCTGGATGACTGAAAGGAGCTCCTCCTCTTCCTCCTGGTCATTGCTTCTTCCTGCCAGACTAAAGCTTGTGTGTATGTGCATCTGTGAACATACTATTGTTTGTGATTCAGCTCATGCTATTGTGTGTGAGTCAGCTGTCTAATGTGGTGTTAACCTCATAGTTCTCCTACTCATTTGGAAGCTGTAGGGGGTGTAGCCTTATTTATTTTCATTAAAGGGGTTGACTTGCATTCTGTTTATGTTAGGGAGTTAGGTAATGTTTTTGTATTTTCTTTCTTTATTGATTTGGGTAGGTAAGTTATATATATTGGGTGGAATGGGATTTGTTTATTTTAGGCTTAGACCACTCCTGAAGTTTTGCTTCCATTGTCATCTTGGAGTAAATAAAACATTTGGAGACTGAATTCTGGTGAACCTGTCGTTTCCTTGGTCTGGTGGGACTGAAGTGTGAGGAGTTGGGGGAGACATATATACTTTTTTTTTTTTCCTTTTTACTTTATGTTGCGGCCTACCTAGACAGGCTGTAACATAAATTGGGGGCTCGTCCTCTTTGGGTTTTTTTTGGCAGGGGGAGCTTTCTGCTTTTCTTGTTGTGGTCTGTCGGACTGTGTCTGTCTGGCTGGTTTTTTTTGGTGGGGGTGAACTTCTATGGTTTGAGGCTTCAGTATGGATGTGGCTGATTTTGTTAGGTCTCCTTCTCGTGGGAAATTGGATACTTACCGTAGAAAGGATCTAGTCTCGATTGCTGAGGCTTATCAGGTGTCTGTTCCTCGTCATGGTAAGAGGGAGGAGATTAAAACTGCTTTACTTGAGAAATTGGTTGCTTTAAAGGTGTTGCCAGATGGAGAGGTGGCAGTCAGTGCGCAGGTTGCAGGTGAGGGTGCAGGTGCTTTCTCACTGGTTGTGGAGGAGTCCACTATCAGTGCGGTATCGCCTAGTACGGGATCAAAACCATCTGATCCTCTGATAGCAGTGCGCCTTAAGGAGTTGGAATTGGAGACACGACGGCAGGAGCGTGAGATACAATTTCTGAAGGTGAGGGCTCTGGAGATTGAAGCTGAGAAGGCTCTGAGGTTATACCAGTTGCAGACTGGGCCTTCAGGTGCAGGTACTGCAACTGGTGACCCTTTGCTACTACCGCTGGGTGCTTCTTCAGAGACTACCGATAGGAGAGCTTCTGGCCCTGTTTCCATTCTTCCTGGTCCTACTTCTACTCCTTCTGGCCCTGCTTCCACACCTTCTACCCTGTTTATTCCTTTGCCAGCTGCTGCTCATTCTTCTGTGACATCACCAGAACCGGTTGCTGCATTTGATGTAGGTAAGCATATTAAGCTAGTACCTCATTTTAGAGAATCAGATGTGGATTCTTATTTTCCTGCTTTTGAACGAATTGCCTCTGTTTTGCATTGGCCTAAGGAAGTCTGGCCTCTGTTGTTGCAATGCAAGCTGGAGGGAAAAGCTCAAGAGGTATGCGCAGCGTTATCTTTAAGTCAGAGTTTGGATTATGAGGTAGTGAAAAGCAGTATTTTACATGCATATGAGCTTGTGCCTGAAGCTTACCGCCAAAACTTTAGAATGAAGGGGAAAACCGCCAGCCAGACATATGTGGAGTTTGCACGTGAGAAACGGACTTTATTTGAAAAGTGGTGTAGTGCCTCTAATGTTACCAGTTTTGAACAGTTACAGGAACTCATTTTATTGGAGGATTTTAAAAATGCTGTTCATGAAAATATTGTGGTTCATCTAAATGAGAAGAAAGTTATTTCTCTGGCAGATGCAGCGGTGTATGCAGATGAGTTTGTGTTGACTCATAAAACTGTTTTTACATCGCCTGTACGGTCTGACCGTGTGGTAAGAAAGGATTGCACATTACCACATGCTGCGTTTGTTGCTCCAGTAAAATGTGAGGTACCACCTAAAGTGTTTCAAAAGGGTCATAATGATGGTGAGACACGTGTTTGTTTCTTTTGTTGTAAACCTGGACATTTGATCGCTGAGTGTAAAGCTTGGCAAAAGAAAAGAAACAAACAGCATCTCAAAAGTGTGGGTCTGGCACAATCGAATGCCTTGTCATCTTTGCAACGTTCCAAACCTTGCCTGGATGACGGGTATAAGCCTTTTTTATTGAATGGGTGGGTTTCAATTGTAGGGCAGGATCATGATTTACATCCTGTTAAAATATTACGAGATACCGGAGCTGCTCAGTCGTTTATTTTAGAAAGTGTGTTGCCCTTCTCCGAAAAGACGTTTTGTGGGTCTTCTGTTTTGGTACGGGGTATTGAGATGGGTCATCTGCAAGTTCCCTTGCACACGATTTATTTGAAATCTGGGTTAGTTAAAGGTCTTGTAAAGGTTGCTGTGCGAGATAGGTTGCCAGTTGCAGGTGTCTCCCTCATTCTTGGGAACGATTTGGCTGGAGGAAAAGTGTTTCCTTTGCCAGAAGTGAGTGTGATGCCTGAAACTGGTGACATCGATCCAAAAATTTTATCTTTGTTCCCTGGTTGTGTGGTAACAAGGGCTCAAGCTCGTAAAACTCCAGAGGTACCCCTTTTAGGGACATTTATGGCACCTCAAGGTCCACCAGTTGTGAAGGAGACAAAAGCAAGTGGTGATAAAAAAATTTTGGGGGAAGTGATTATGACAGGGTTAAAAATTGGGAGAAAGCAGCTGATTGAAGCTCAGCAAGGTGATGCATCTTTAGCCTTGTGTTTTGCTAAAACTGTTCCGGAGGGGGATATAAATAAATTAGCGGTTGCTTATTATGTCAGTGAGGGAATTTTGAAACGAAAGTGGACACCTACAGGAACCTCTGATTTGGGTTGGAACACTATCCATCAGATTGTTATTCCAGAGGCTTATAGAGGTCCTGTTTTGAGCCTAGCACATGAGAATGCATTTTCTGGTCATTTAGGAGTTACTAAGACTTATGACCGTATTTTGAGACATTTCTTTTGGCCGGGACTCAAGAGTGATGTTTCAAATTTCTGTCGTTCTTGTCATGTATGCCAACTAGTAGGTAAACCTAATCAGTCAATTCCGTCAGCTCCCCTTCATCCAATACCGGTGATGGGGGAGCCTTTCGAGAAAATCATTTTGGATTGTGTGGGTCCATTGCCAAGGACAAAGGCAGGACATGAATATTTGTTAACAATAATGTGTTCTGCTACTCGTTATCCTGAGGCCATTCCCTTACGCACCATCAGCTCTAAGGCAGTGGTCAAGGCTTTGGTGAAATTCTGCTCTACATTTGGGTTGCCCAAGGTTATTCAAACAGATCAGGGTTCCAATTTCATCTCTAAGATTTTTTCTCAAGTGATTAATGAGATGTCAATTAAACATCAAGTAGCTAGTGCCTATCACCCAGAATCACAAGGGGCATTGGAGCGATTTCACCAAACATTAAAATCTATGCTGCGCAAATACTGCTTTGAATCAGGACGTGATTGGGATGAGGGAGTCCCTTTTCTTTTGTTTGCTTTACGGGAGGTAGTTCAGGAATCTCTTGGATTTAGTCCTGCACAGTTGGTGTTCGCACATACAGTTCGGGGACCACTTAGAATGCTCCATGAGCAATTGAGTGCTGAGCAGTTGTCAGAAAAACACAATGTGTTGGAGTATGTGAGTGCGTTTCGTGAACGTCTGCATAACGCTTGTAAAATAGCTATGGCTTCATTAACTGCTGCTCAAGTTAAAATGAAACGTCGTTTTGACAAAAGAGCACGGTGTCGTGAATTTCTTCCTGGAGATAAAGTTTTAGTATTTCTGCCTATCTCTGGTTCAGCCTTACAGGCTAAATTTTCTGGTCCTTACGTAATTGAATCCAAACTTAGTGAAACAGATTATGTGGTTAAAACCCCTGACCGGAAAAGGAAAAGTCGCGTCTGCCATATCAATATGTTAAAGGCCTATGTATGTCGTGGTCCTGTGGGAAGTTGTGAAGTGTTGCCTACTGCTAAAACCACTACTTCTACTGTTGCTGTTATCCCGCTTGTGTATAACCCTGAAGAAGATGGGTTAACATTGCGTAGTGTACCTTTTGTGCCAGCACGTTTATCCAATTCAGAGATATTAGCTGATTTACCATCACACTTAATGCATTTATCTGAGAGTGATCGTGAGGATGTGATAAGTCTTATTCAGGGTCACATATCTTTGTTTTCAGATATTCCATCTCAGACGTCCCTTGTGCATCATGACATAGATGTTGATAATCATAGACCCATTAAACAAAATGCGTATCGGGTTAATCCAGTTAAAAGGAGTTTGATGCAAAAGGAAGTAGAATATTTGATGGACACAGGGTTTGCTGTTCCCAGCACAAGTTCTTGGAGTTCTCCATGTATAGTGGTGCCGAAACCTGACGGGTCAGTGCGTTTTTGTACAGATTACCGGAGAGTTAATTCTATTACTACACCTGATTCGTTTCCACTTCCTAGAATGGAGGACTGTATCGATAGAGTTGGATCTGCAAAATTTGTTACAAAACTAGATTTACTAAAAGGTTACTGGCAAGTGCCATTAACCCAGCGTGCTTCTGATATTTCTGCTTTTGTAACTCCTGATAGTTTTCTACAATATACAGTTCTTCCTTTTGGACTTAGAAATGCTCCTGCTACTTTTCAACGTTTGATGAATCATGTGTTAGTTGGTATAACTAATTGTGATGCATATTTGGATGATATTGTCATTTATTCATCTAAATGGGTTGACCATTTGCAAACTCTTTCAGAAGTGTTCAGTCGGTTGCAGAATGCTTCTCTTACATTAAATTTAGCAAAATGTGAATTTGCTAAAGCTGTAGTAACTTACTTGGGTCGTGAGGTTGGCCAAGGTCAAGTCCGGCCTGTGCAGGCCAAGATTTCTGCCATTTTGGATTTTCCTGCCCCCACTAACCGGCGTGAGTTAAGGAGATTTTTAGGAATGGCTGGGTTTTATCGTGCGTTTTGTAGAAACTTTTCTAGTCTAGTGTCTCCTCTTACTGACCTACTTCAGAAGGGACAGCTATTCATGTGGTCTCCAGAGTGTAAATTAGCTTTTGACGCCATCAAAGCTGTTTTGTGTAACTCTCCAGTCCTTACTGCACCAAATTTTGAGATACCTTTTAAACTTGAAGTAGATGCAAGTGGGACAGGTGCAGGGGCTGTATTGCTACAGGAAGATCACCAAGGCATTGACCATCCTGTTTGTTATTTTTCAAAGAAATTCAACAAACATCAGTTAAACTATAGTACTATCGAAAAGGAAACGTTAGCTCTTTTGTTGGCTTTGCAACATTTCGAAGTTTATGTTGGATCAAGTTCAGTGCCGATAGTGGTTTACACTGACCACAACCCACTGGTCTTCCTTAACCGAATGAGCAATCATAATCAACGTCTTTTGAGATGGTCATTGTTGGTACAATCTTTCCCACTAGAGATACATCATAAAAAGGGAAGTGAAAATATAGTTGCTGATGCTTTGTCACGTGTTTAATTTTATAGTTTCAAACATGTTGTTTGATTCTGTAGGGTGGGGGTGTTACGTCTGGTGACTTATTTGTGTTGTTTCTCTATCCTGAGTAAATGCCACAGGTGCTGCTGCTGATTTGCTGCTGGAACCGTGCTCCGGTTGGCTGACAGGATTAAGGCGGAACAGATTTAAAGCCCTGCTGGATGACTGAAAGGAGCTCCTCCTCTTCCTCCTGGTCATTGCTTCTTCCTGCCAGACTAAAGCTTGTGTGTATGTGCATCTGTGAACATACTATTGTTTGTGATTCAGCTCATGCTATTGTGTGTGAGTCAGCTGTCTAATGTGGTGTTAACCTCATAGTTCTCCTACTCATTTGGAAGCTGTAGGGGGTGTAGCCTTATTTATTTTCATTAAAGGGGTTGACTTGCATTCTGTTTATGTTAGGGAGTTAGGTAATGTTTTTGTATTTTCTTTCTTTATTGATTTGGGTAGGTAAGTTATATATATTGGGTGGAATGGGATTTGTTTATTTTAGGCTTAGACCACTCCTGAAGTTTTGCTTCCATTGTCATCTTGGAGTAAATAAAACATTTGGAGACTGAATTCTGGTGAACCTGTCGTTTCCTTGGTCTGGTGGGACTGAAGTGTGAGGAGTTGGGGGAGACATATATACTTTTTTTTTTTTCCTTTTTACTTTATGTTGCGGCCTACCTAGACAGGCTGTAACACTCACACACACCTGTGGACAGTTTCACACACTCATCCAGTCACTCACACACTCACCCAGTCACTCACACACTCACACCTGTCACTCACACACTCACACCTGTGGACAGTTTCACACACTCACCCAGTCACTCACACACTCACACCTGTCACTCACACACTCACACCTGTGGACAGTTTCACACACTCATCCAGTCACTCACACACTCACCCAGTCACTCGCACACTCACACCTGTCACTCACACACTCACACCTGTGGACAGTTTCACACACTCACCCAGTCACTCACACACTCACACCTGTCACTCACACACTCACCCAGTCACTCACACCTGTGGACAGTTTCACACACTCACCCAGTCACTCACACACTCACACCTGTGGACAGTTTCACACACTCATCCAGTCACTCACACACTCACCCAGTCACTCACACACTCACACCTGTCACTCACACACTCACCCAGTCACTCACACCTGTGGACAATTACACACACTCACCCAGTGGACAGTGACTCTCTGCAGCGCCCAGTTCAGTTCCATTTCCACTGCAGTTCGTTCCACTGAGTTCAACTCCAGTCCACGTTTTCCACATTTTATTCCATTCCAATTAGAACTGAACAAACGACACTGATCTGAACTCATGTAGTAAATGTTGTAAATGCAGTAAAATGTAAAATTGCTGCCACAGAACTCCAGGAGCATGTGTTTCTGCTGCAGCCGGATCATAAACATCAGGCCGCGCTGGAAAAATGTCACCAGATCAGAACAATATGGCTGCGTTTATTGGTGAGTTTAACATCCTGAGAAACACTGAGCGAGACTGCAGTAAATGTCCCATAAAAGAGAGAGAGAGAGAGAGCCTGTGTGTGTGTGTGTGTGTGTTTATGTAAATGTGAGCTCATTAATGCAGCGTCTCTAAGTTGAAGCTCTTTTCTGAGTGTTGAGCTAAACTCCTGCCCCTCGATGTCAGGCACTTTATTTATTATTATTCTTATCTTTGGGTAAAAGAATTATTAGTTATCTGCTCTCTCTCTCTCTCTCACACTCACACACACACACACAGTGTAATGGGCTGTGTGTTTGGGCCGCAGCTGCTCCTTGCTGCAGTTTATTGGGGGTTTATTGAGGTCGGGCGCTCCTACTGTAACTCAATTTTGTGATTTTCGTGCCTGTATTAACCTCCACATTGATTTGTGCCACTTGCCCCTTCCTCCAGGAAACTTCAGGCCCCCGACGCCACGTCCTCCTCTCTCTCTCTTTTCTGTGCGTTATTTACTCGCTCCGCTCCTGAGGAGGCGCTGTTGGGTCCATTTCATTCTGTTTAATTCCCTCAGTTCCACTCTCGTCGCTTCTGTTCCCCTCCTCTGAGTTACACCTTCAGTTTGGAGCGGTTCATTCATTGATTCATTCATTCAATCATTTATTCATTCATTCATTCTAACAGCTTCATCCCATTCAGGGTCACAATGAATCTGGAGCCTAGGCTTCTCCTGACACACTGCACAGAGCATCACACACACACCCAGTCACACACACTCGCACTCACCCAGTCACACGCACTCACCCAGTCACACGCACTCACCCAGTCACTCACACTCACCCAGTCACACACTCACCCAGTCACACACTCTCTCTCACACACACACACACACACACACTCACCCAGTCACACACACTCACACTCACCCAGTCATACACACTCACCCAGTCACACACACGCACTCACCCAGTCACACTCACACACTCACCCAGTCACACACACACACACACTCGCACTCACCCAGTCACACACACACTCACCCAGTCACACACACTCACCCAGTCACACACACACTCACACACACACACTCACCCAGTCACACTCACACAGTCACACACACGCACTCACCCAGTCACACTCACGCACTCACCCAGTCACATACTCGCACTCACCCAGTCACACACACGCGCACTCACCCAGTCACACACACGCGCACTCACCCAGTCACACACACGCGCACTCACCCAGTCACATACTCTCACACACACACGCACTCACCCAGTCACACACACGCACTCACCCAGTCACACACTCGCACTCACCCAGTCACACACTCGCACTCACCCAGTCACACACACTCGCACTCACCCAGTCACACACACGCACTCACCCAGTCACACACTCGCACTCACCCAGTCACACGCACTCACTCAGTCACACACGCACTCACCCAGTCACACTCACGCACTCACCCAGTCACACTCACGCACTCATCTAGTCACACACACGCACTCACCCAGTCACACACACGCACTCACCCAGTCACACACACACGCACTCACCCAGTCACACACACACGCACTCACCCAGTCACACACACACACACTCACCCAGTCACACACACACACTCGCACTCGTCCAGTCACACACACACACTCGCACTCGTCCAGTCACTCACACACACTCGCACACATCTAGTGACTCACACACACCTGTGGAAAGTTTCGCACAGCTATTCCTACCAACGTGTGATATGGCAGGGGACTAATATTAAAAACGAGACCCAGAGATGTGTGTGTGTGTGTGTGTGTGTGTGTGTGTGTGTGTCGCTCTGATCAGAGACGGCTGCTCTCTGATGGCGTGCCTCTTCTCTGCTGTAAAGTGGCAGCAGTAACCACATAAAAGCCCCGGCCCCCGTCCTGCCACACAGCCGTTTAGAGCAGGGGGCCGCACAGGAAAGACAACAGCTCCGGACGACACTTTTAACAGGCACCGCTGGGCCTGGAGTTCACGCCTATTCCAGTACGCTGCTCTGGCTGATGGCTCTTCCGGTATCTGATGACATCCTACCCTGGACCTGCGGTCTCCATCCTCCGGCTCTTCTCCCGGGCCCTGAAACCATCCTGTGGCCTCCCTTAAGTGCATCTGTGTTTGTTAAGTGCACAGGACTCGGGGCCTTCTGGAATTAATCCAATCTGAGTGCCTTTAGTCTGCGGAGCATCGCACCTGGGACAGAGAGAGAGAGAGAGAGGGAGGGAGAAGTTTGAGGAACGGGAAGAAATAACAAGGGGCAGGGGCTAAAGTACCTGTCCCTGTAGTCCTTTAGTTAACACACACACACACACTCACACACACACAGTCTTGTAGCTGTGAAGTATGGGGACATATACTTACATTCACTTTTCCGTGAGAACTATTATCCGAGCCCTAACCCTCTTCATCGTCACGTTTCTTTACTTTAGAAACTTTACAGAGAAAAATCCTTAAACTTCAGTGGAAGTCAGTGTGAAAAGGTCTTATTCAGAGCAGTTTTGAAGCGTCTCTATTGGTCCTTCATCATGAGACTGTTCAAATGATGTAGTAACCAAACACCCACAGTGATGATGTACACGTTTCAGTGGAATCCAGCTGCTGCCAGTGCTTCAGAGTTGTGTGACGTGTCACTAAATCACAGTCACACACCTCTGCAGAGGGCTTTTAATTTGAAATGACGGGTACAGAGAGAGGAGGGAGGAGAGAAAGGTAGATTAACATTTCTAAGGTTAAGGGCCAGACTGTGGAACAGCAAGTGGTGTCTCTGTTTCACAGCTCCAGGGTCCTGACTGGGTCTGTGAGGAGTGTGGTGTGTTCTCCCTGTGTCTGCGTGGGTTTCCTCCGGGTGACTGTCTGTGAGGACTGTGGTGTGTTCTCTCTGTGTCTGCGTGGGTTTCCTCCAGGTGACTGTCTGTGAGGAGTGTGGTGTGTTCTCCCTGTGTCTGCGTGGGTTTCCTCCCGGTGACTGTCTGTGAGGACTGTGGTGTGTTCTCTCTGTGTCTGCGTGGGTTTCCTCCAGGTGACTGTCTGTGAGGAGTGTGGTGTGTTCTCGCTGTGTCTGCGTGGGTTTCCTCCAGGTGACTGTCTGTGAGGAGTGTGGTGTGTTCTCCCTGTGTCTGCGTGGGTTTCCTCCAGGTGACTGTCTGTGAGGAGTGTGGTGTGTTCTCCCTGTGTCTGCGTGGGTTTCCTCCCGGTGACTGTCTGTGAGGAGTGTGGTGTGTTCTCCCTGTGTCTGCGTGGGTTTCCTCCGGGTGACTGTCTGTGAGGACTGTGGTGTGTTCTCTCTGTGTCTGCGTGAGTTTCCTCCAGGTGACTGTCTGTGAGGAGTGTGGTGTGTTCTCTCTGTGTCTGCGTGGGTTTCCTCCGGGTGACTGTCTGTGAGGAGTGTGGTGTGTTCTCCCTGTGTTGCATGGGTTTCCTCCGGGTGCTCCAGTTTCCTCCCACACTCCAAAAACACATGTTGGTAGGTGGATTGGAGCCTCAAAAGTTTCCGTAGGTGTGAGTGTGTGTCGCCCTGTGTAGGACTGGCGCCCCCTCCATGGTGTGTTCCCACCCTGCGCCCAACAAGCAGTAAGGCCATGTTCCCTCAGCTAACGCTACACTCCTGGCCCTGTACGGCTCGTACCTCTCAGCTGAATGCTTTATTTATCTTAGAAATGTGAGCAGAGTGTGGAAATGAACTTGAATCTGCCTTTTATCGGCTCTTTCTAGTTTTTTCCTGTTCACTTTCAGGCGGTGGGAGGTAGAGAGTAGCTGCTGAAAACAAATCCTAGAGGAAACACTGTTAACCTTAACCCTAACGATAACCTAATCCTAAACTTAACTGGACCTTAAGACCCATCTTCAGCTTAAAATGTGATGATCACAGAGCGGCATCCAGCTGGAAGTCCCCACAGTGTGAATGCGTAAACAGGTCATGGTCCCCACAATGTGATATATTACTGGTACACACACACACACACACACACACACACACACACACACAAAGAGAGAGAGAGAGTCACAGAGAAAGACAAAAAGTCTCAGATTAAAATTTCATGGACCCTTTTTAGGCCGAGTCTATTGTGTCCACCTCCCATTAAGGTCTCCCCAGCTCTGCCCGTGTCTCCTCAGCTGCGGCGACAATAGAAGTGAGGGTTATAACTTTTTAATGCGAGAAGAAAGAGTGTAGAGGACTCCTTTACTTTCCACTCTCTCCATCCATCCCAGCGGAGTATGGACTTCAGATGCTTCTCTCGAGGTGAGGGCAGAGACCCTCAGGGTCAGGGGTCAGGGAGAAGTTAATGGAAAACAAAGCGGGAACGTTGTTTTCCTTGTTTTGTTTGATGTTGTTTGTTTCTGCGGTGCACCGTGAAGCAACAGCATGAAGAAGCGTGTTCTACACACATGATGCCCCAAAGGGGCGGAGCTACAAAGCCACAGCGCTGTAGGCGGGTCACTGAGGGGTGGAGGAGGTGGAGCAGATGAGGAAACTACAGTGTGAAGGCCTTTAGGCACCTGTACCACACACATTTCAGTCCCATTTTACAGAGTTAGACAAATCAACAAGTGTGATATTTACTGAGTGTAGAATTAGCATCCAATGTTCTCTGGAGTGATGGGGTTCCTCTGGTGTGTGGAACAGTGGAACTGTGTTCTCTGGAGTAATGGAGCTTCTCTGGTGTGTGGAACAGTGGAACTGTGTTCTCTGGAGTGATGAGGTTCCTCTGGTGTGTGGAACAGTGGAACTGTGTTCTCTGGAGTGATGGAGTTCCTCTGGTGTGTGGAACAGTGGAACTGTGTTCTCTGGAGTGATGAGGTTCCTCTGGTAGGTGGAACAGTGGAACTGTGTTCTCTGGAGTGATGGGGTTCCTCTGCTGTGTGGAAGAGTGGAACTGTGTTCTCTGGAGTGATGGGATTCCTCTGGTGTGTGGAACAGTGGAACTGTGTTCTCTGGAGCGATGGGGTTCCTCTGGTGTGTGGAACAGTGGAACTGTGTTCTCTGGAGTGATGGAGTTCCTCTGGTGTGTGGAACAGTGGAACTATGTTCTCATGAGTGATGGGGTTCCTCTGGTGTGTGGAACAGTGGAACTGTGTTCTCTGCAGTGATGGAGTTCCTCTGGTGTGTGGAACAGTGGAACTGTGTTCTCATGATTGATGGGGTTCCTCTGGTGTGTGGAACAGTGGAACTGTGTTCTCTGGAGCGATGGGGTTCCTCTGGTGTGTGGAACAGTGGAATTGTGTTCTCTGGAGTGATGGAGTTCCTCTGGTGTGTGGAACAGTGGAACTGTGTTCTCTGGAGTAATGGGGTTCCTCTGGTGTGTGGAACAGTGGAACTGTGTTCTCTGGAGTGATGGGGTTTCTCTGGTGTGTGGAACAGTGGAACTGTGTTCTCTGGAGTGATGGGGTTCCTCTGGTAGGTGGAACAGTGGAACTGTGTTCTCTGGAGTGATGGGGTTCCTCTGGTGTGTGGAACAGTGGAACTGTGTTCTCTGGAGTGATGGAGTTCCTCTGGTGTGTGGAACAGTGGAACTGTGTTCTCTGGAGTGAAGGGGTTCCTCTGGTAGGTGGAACAGTGGAACTGTGTTCTCTGGAGTGATGGAGTTCCTCTGGTGTGTGGAACAGTGGAACTGTGTTCTCTGGAGTGATGGAGCTCCTCTGGTGTGTGGAACAGTGGAACTGTGTTCTCATGAGTGATGGGATTCCTCTGGTAGGTGGAACAGTGGAACTGTGTTCTCTGGAGTGATGGGGTTCCTCTGGTGTGTGGAACAGTGGAACTGTGTTCTCTGGAGTGATGGGGTTCCTCTGGTGTGTGGAACAGTGGAACTGTGTTCTCTGGAGTGATGGAGTTCCTCTGGTGTGTGGAACAGTGGGACTGTGTTCTCTGGAGTGATGGGTTTCCTCTGGTGTGTGGAACAGTGGAACTGTGTTCTCTGGAGTGATGGGGTTCCTCTGGTGTGTGGAACAGTGGGACTGTGTTCTCTGGAGTGATGGGGTTCCTCTGGTGTGTGGAACAGTGGAACTGTGTTCTCTGGAGTGATGGGGTTCCTCTGGTGTGTGGAACAGTGGAACTGTGTTCTCTGGAGTGATGGGGTTCCTCTGGTGTGTGGAACAGTGGAACTGTGTTCTCTGGAGTGATGGGGTTCCTCTGGTGTGTGGAACAGTGGAACTGTGTTCTCTGGAATGATGGGGTTCCTCTGGTGTGTGGAACAGTGGGACTGTGTTCTCTGGAGTGATGGGGTTCCTCTGGTGTGTGGAACAGTGGAACTGTGTTCTCTGGAGTGATGGGGTTCCTCTGGTGTGTGGAACAGTGGAACTGTGTTCTCTGGAGTGATGGGGTTCCTCTGGTGTGTGGAACAGTGGAACTGTGTTCTCTGCAGTGATGGGGTTCCTCTGGTGTGTGGAACAGTGGAACTGTGTTCTCTGGAGTGATGGGGTTCCTCTGGTGTGTGGAACAGTGGAACTGTGTTCTCTGGAGTGATGGGGTTCCTCTGGTGTGTGGAACAGTGGAACTGTGTTCTCTGGAATGATGGGGTTCCTCTGGTGTGTGGAACAGTGGAACTGTGTTCTCTGGAGCGATGGAGTTCCTCTGGTGTGTGGAACAGTGGAACTGTGTTCTCTGGAGCGATGGAGTTCCTCTGGTGTGTGGAACAGTGGAACTGTGTTCTCTGGGGTGAGTTGGAGTGGTGAGTTTGATCCAGACCTAACACCAGCCCCTGATCCTCACAGCTATGTTCCACTACGTCTAGTTTAGGGTCTTCCAGGAGCGTAGAGACTGTTCCTGCAGTAAGAGGAACACACTCCTATAGCGTCATGTTCTAAGTGTGTGAAGAGTTTGTGAGGGTCTCATGGTCAATCCCATTTCTCCTTCCCCCCTCCCCCTTGTTTCTGAGTGCCCTCTCTCCCCTTGGAGCTGAGTTACAGGGTGCAGTGGTTAAATCTCCCCCTACGACACGAGACGCCCCTCCAACACCCTGATACTTCATCAGAACACAAATAAAACAGAGCAGCGCTTCATTCCCAGGCGACTAGCGCCGCTCTGTAGCAGCTCTGCACCAGTCTGCAGTGATATCAGAGGAGCTGCTGGACTTTAGTTACATTTAGAACCTCGTTCTCCTTCAGAAGAGTTCCACAATCAGAGATTACCCCCCTCTCCTCACTCTTCTGTGACATGGAGCTCAGCTCAGATTCTCATTCTGCAGAGTTCTGTTCACACCACAGTTCCACCTTAAATGCTGTAGTAGACAATGTAATTGCTTCACTGTTTAAGGTGGAACTGTAAATTTCCTCAGCTGCTCCTCATGCTGTTTTCTGCTCGTTCTGAAGTAAAGGCCATAATCCACTGAAACTACATTAAACTCAGAGAATACACTGGGGATCTTAGGGTTTAAAGGAGGAAACACTGACACCTGTGGGTCTCTGGGCGCTGCACAGCGTCTCGCCACTGATTCACAAGGCGTCAGAACCCTGGTGTGACTCTGAAAAATCTCAGTATGAAGGGCCATGTCGCCCTCACACTTCACCCCACCCCTCTACCCCAACAAGAAAATAGAGATGACATAGCTGTAGTGTGTATTCGGACACCCGTTCCGAGCTCTGGGCACTGTGTGTAGGAGGTGTGAGGGAGAAGGTGGGGTCTGATCTGAAGGGTCTAATTAATAAAAACCCTGCACTGGCTTTGACCTTTGAGGGGAGTGATTGACGCAGACAGTTACAGTCTCTAACCTTCACAAATGCCAAGTGTTCCTGAACCACAGAGACACAACCCCCACCAAAACAGCCCCTCACCTCATCAAAACAACCCCTCACCTCACCAGAACAACCCCTCACCCCACCAAAACAACACCTCACCCCACCAGAACAACCCCTCACCTCATCAAAACAACCCCTCACCTCACCAGAACAACCCCTCACAAAAACAACCCCTCACCCCACCAGAACAACCCCTCACCTCATCAAAACAACCCCTCACCTCACCAGAACAACCCCTCACCACACCAAAACAACACCTCACCCCACCAGAACAACCCCTCACCTCATCAAAACAACCCCTCACCTCACCAAAACAATCCCTCACCTCATCAAAACAACCCCTCACAAAAACAAACCCTCACCTCACCAAAACAATCCCTCACCAAAACAACCCCTCACCTCGCCAAAACAACACCTCACCCCACCAGAACAACCCCTCACCTCATCAAAACAACCCCTCACCACACCGAAACAACCCCTCACCCCACCAAAACAACCCCTCACCTCATCAAAACAACCCCTCACCACACCAAAACAACACCTCACCCCACCAAAACGACCCCTCACCTCACCAGAAAAACCCCTCACCTCACCAAAACAACCCCTCACCTCACCAGAACAACCCCTCACCTCACCAAACCCCTCACCACACCAAAACAACACCTCACCTCACCAAATCAACCCCTCACCGCACCAAAAAAGCTCCTCACACCACCAAAACCAACCCTCACCTCACCAAAACAATCCCTCACCTCACCAAAACAATCCCTCACCATACCAAAACAATCCCTCACCTCACCAAAACAACCCCCTCACCACACCAAAACAACACCTCACCTCACCAAATCAACCCCTCACCGCACCAAAAAAGCTCCTCACACCACCAAAACCAACCCTCACCTCACCAAAACAATCCCTCACCTCACCAAAACAATCCCTCAACACACCAAAACAATCCCTCACCTCACCAAAACAACCCCCTCACCTCACCAAAACAACCCCTCACCAAAACAATCCCTCACCTCACCAAAACAACCCCTCACCAAAACAAACCCTCACCACACCAAAACAATACCTCACCTCACCAAAACAACCCCCTCACCTCACCAAATCAACCCCTCACCTCATCAAAACAACCCCTCACCAAAACAATCCCTCACCTCACCAAATCAATCCCTCACCTCACCAAAACAGCCCCTCACCTCACCAAAACAACCCCCTCACCTCACCAAAACAACCCCCTCACCTCACCAAATCAACCCCTCACCAAAACAATCCCTCACCTCACCAAATCAATCCCTCACCTCACCAAATCAATCCCTCACCTCACCAAAACAGCCCCTCACCTCACCAAATCAATCCCTCACCTCACCAAAACAACCCCTCACCTCATCAAAACAACCCCTCACCAAAACAATCCCTCACCTCACCAAATCAATCCCTCACCTCACCAAAACAACCCCTCACCTCACCAAAACAAACCCTCACCTCACCAAAACAACCCCTCACAAAAACAAACCCTCACCTCACCAAAACAAACCCTCACCTCACCAAAACAATCCCTCACCAAAACAACCCCTCACCAAAACAAACCCTCACCTCACCAAAACAATCCCTCACCTCACCAAAACAACCCCTCACAAAAACAACCCCTCACCTCACCAAAACAACCCCTCACCTCACCAAAACAGCCCCTCACCTCACCAAAACAATCCCTCACCTCACCAAAACAACCCCTCACCTCACCAAAACAACCCCTCACCAAAACAACCCCTCACAAAAACAACCCCTCACCTCACCAAAACAACCCCTCACCTCACCAAAACAGCCCCTCACCTCACCAAAACAATCCCTCACCTCACCAAAAACAACCCCTCACCTCACCAAAACAACCCCTCACCTCACCAAAACAACCCCTCACCTCACCAAAACAGCCCCTCACCTCACCAAAACAATCCCTCACCTCACCAAAACAACCCCTCACCTCACAAAAACAAACCCTCACCTCACCAAAACAAACCCTCACCTCACCAAAACAATCCCTCACCTCACCAAAACAACCCCTCACCAAAACAACCCCTCACAAAAACAAACCCTCACCTCACCAAAACAAACCCTCACCTCACCAAAACAACCCCTCACAAAAACAACCCCTCACAAAAACAACCCCTCACCTCACCAAAACAGCCCCTCACCTCACCAAAACAACCCCTCACCAAAACCACCCCTCACCGCACCAAAACAATCCCTCACCTCAGCAGAACAGTCCCCCCAACCCCCACAAGGATCCCTGTATTTAAGTTGTTCTGGATGTCTGTGCGGATGGAGGATGAGGCCTGTGTGTTTGACTATGGGAATAATCTTGTGGTCTCTGTTTTTACTGAGCTAGTTCTGGGCCCTCTGAGCAACTGTTCAGGGCCCTCTGAACGGCGGTTCTGGGCCCTCTGAGCGACGGTTCTGGGCCCTCTGAGCGACGGTTCTGGGCCCTCTGAGCGACGGTTCAGGGCACTCTGAGCGATGGTTCTGGGCTCACTGAGCGGCGGTTCTGGGTCCTCTGAGTGACGGTTCTGGGCCCTCTGAGCGACGGTTCAGGGCACTCTGAGCGATGGTTCTGGGCTCACTGAGCGGCGGTTCTGGGCCCTCTGAGCGACGGTTCTGGGCCCTCTGAGCGGTGGTTCTGGGCCCTCTGAGCGACGGTTCTGGGCCCTCTGAGCGACGGTTCTGGGCCCTTTGAGTGATGGTTCTGGGCCCTCTGAGTGACGGTTCTGGGCCCTCTGAGCGACGGTTCAGGGCACTCTGAGCGATGGTTCTGGGCTCACTGAGCGGCGGTTCTGGGCCCTCTGAGCGGTGGTTCTGGGGCCTCTGATCGACGGTTCTGGGCCCTCTGAGCGGTGGTTCTGGGCCCTCTGAGCGATGGTTCTGGGCCCTCTGAGCGGTGGTTCTGGGCCCTCTGAGCGACGGTTCTGGGCCCTCTGAGCGACGGTTCTGGGCCCTTTGAGTGATGGTTCTGGGCCCTCTGAGTGACGGTTCTGGGCCCTCTGAGCGACGGTTCAGGGCACTCTGAGCGATGGTTCTGGGCTCACTGAGCGGCGGTTCTGGGCCCTCTGAGCGGTGGTTCTGGGGCCTCTGATCGACGGTTCTGGGCCCTCTGAGCGGTGGTTCTGGGCCCTCTGAGCGATGGTTCTGGGCCCTCTGAGCAGCAGTTCTGGGCCCTCTGAGCGATGGTTCTGGGCCCTCTGAGCAGCAGTTCTGGGCCCTCTGAGCAATGGTTCTGGGCCCTCTGAGCGGTGGTTCTGGGGCCTCTGATCGACGGTTCTGGGCCCTCTGAGCGGTGGTTCTGGGCCCTCTGAGCGATGGTTCTGGGCCCTCTGAGCAGCAGTTCTGGGCCCTCTGAGCGGCGGTTCTGGGCCCAAGCCCAAACTTTTTGGTGTCCTGAGCGAAGGCTTTTTTGTTGTTGTTTGTCTTGTTTTTGCTGTTGTTTGTTGTTGTTGTTGTTGTTGTCTTGCGTGGAGCACTTTGCTGGCGAGATGGAGGGAAGGGGTTTAGGCAGATTAAAGCCTTTTCATTCCCCCTGTTACTTTTTCCCCGGCGGGGCGGTCTGCGGAGTGATTGGGAGCGGCTGCGCGGGGCAGATCCCTCGCCTCCTCCTCGACGGGTCGCTAATTCCTTGTGAGCGGCTGCGAGGATCCATTTGCGTTATTTGTGCTTTTATGTCGAAAAACTTCAAAGGCCCCGTCTCCTCTTCTCCTATCATCGATGACAGTTGCCGCACCTTGGGAGGCTCGGGAATAGCTGCGTTTTATTTATATATTTATTCCCCGTCCGAAGATGAGTTATTCCCCCTCCCCTCGGCACCTCCAGCACACTCAGAGAAAGAGGGGAGCGCATTACAATTGATAGTGAAGCGAGTCTGGGTTAATATATTAATCTAATCCTCCTGTTCAGTGTCTCCGAGCCCCTGAAGATCGGCAGTAATCAGTTTGTTCCTGTCGGCTGCTTTCGGACGAGGGGAGGGCCGCGCTAATCAGAAGTGGCATCGCGGAGGGAGGGGATGGAGGGAACAGAGGAGGGGGGGATGGATGACATCTCACAGATTTATTACCTCCTCCAGCTGTGCCAGCTTTATTTCTACATCCAGATAAACAACTGGAGGCAGGGGTTCAGCGCAGCAGCTGGACACAGGGAGTAACTCACTGGTGAGAGGGTGAGTGACTGGGTGAATGTGTGAAAACTTGACACTCCACCCGCTCCACCCACACACTCTCTCCACCCACAACACCCGCTCCACCCACAACACCCACACACTCTCTCCTCCCACAACACCCACACCTCCGCTCCACCCACACCACCCACCCACACACCCACTCTACCCACACCACCCACCCACACACCCGCTCCACCCACAACAACCACAAATCCGCTCCACCCACAACACCTACACACCCGCTCAACACACACCACCCACACACGTGCTCCGCCCACAACACCCACACACATGCTCCGCCCAGAACACCCACACACTCTCTCCACCCACAACACCCACACACATGCTCCACCCACAACACCCACACACCCACTCTGCCCACAAAACCCCCTGTGTGTGTGGTGGTTGTGTGCTGTTTGTGTGGCGGTCGTGTGGTGTTTGTGTGCGGGTTGTGTGGTCTTTGTGTGGTGGTTGTGTGGTCTTTGCGTGGTGTTTGTGTGGTGGTTGCATGGTGTTTGTTTGGTGGTATTGTGGTGTTTGTGTGCTGGTTGTGTGGTGTTTGTGTGCTGATTGTGTGCTGGTTGTGTGGTTTTTGTGTGCTGGTTCTGTGTGGTGTTTGTGTGCTAATTGTGTGGTGTTTGTGTGCTGGTTGTGTGGTTTTTGTGTGCTGGTTGTGTGCTGGTTGTGTGGTTTTTGTGTGCTGGTTCTGTGTGGTGTTTGTGTGCTGGTTGTCTGGTGTTTGTGTGCTGGTTCTGTGTGGTGTATGTGTGCTGTTTGTGTGGTGTTTGTGTGCTGGTTGTGTGGTGTATGTGTGCTGTTTGTGTGCTGGTTGTGGGGTGTTTGTGTGCTGATTGTGTGGTGTTTGTGTGCTGGTTGTGTGCTGATTGTGTGGTTTTTGTGTGCTGGTTCTGTGTGGTGTTTGTGTGCTGGTTGTGTGGTGTTTGTGTGCTGGTTCTGTGTGGTGTATGTGTGCTGTTTGTGTGGTGTTTGTGTGCTGGTTGTGGGGTGTTTGTGTGCTGGTTGTGTGCTGTTTGTGGGGTGTTTGTGTGCTGGTTGTGTGCTGATTGTGTGGTGTTTGTGTGCTGGTTGTGTGGTTTTTGTGTGCTGGTTCTGTGTGGTGTTTGTGTGCTGGTTGTGTGGTGTTTGTGTGCTGGTTCTGTGTGGTGTATGTGTGCTGTTTGTGTGGTGTATGTGTGGTGTTTGTGTGGTGTTTGTGTGCTGGTTGTGGGGTGTTTGTGTGCTGGTTGTGTGCTGTTTGTGGGGTGTTTGTGTGCTGATTGTGTGCTGTTTGTGTGGTGTTTGTGTGCTGGTTGTGGGGTGTTTGTGGGGTGTTTGTGTGCTGATTGTGTGCTGTTTGTGGGGTGTTTGTGTGCTGGTTGTGTGGTTTTTGTGTGCTGGTTCTGTGTGGTGTTTGTGTGCTGGTTCTGTGTGGTGTTTGTGTGCTGTTTGTGTGGTGTATGTGTGCTGTTTGTGTGGTGTTTGTGTGCTGGTTG
>NC_089807.1:44733780-44745737 GCF_029633855.1 Hoplias malabaricus
ACCATCTTTCTCTCCTCCATCATCATTTCATCACAGGACCCACTCGTTTTTATTGATTCTTTTTCTTCATCCTCCAGAAAATAAACAACCTCTCAGAGATCTGATGATCAAGAGAGTGAGTGAGAGACAGAGAAAGAGAGAGAGAGAAACAGAAAGAGAGAGAGACAGAGAGAGAGAAACAGAAAAAGAGATACAGAGAAAGAGAGAGAGAAACAAAGAGAGAGATACAGAGAAAAAGAGAGAGAGAGAAACAGAGAAAGAGAGAGAGAGAGAGAGAGAAACAAAGAGAGAGACTTTCACTAAAATAATTACACAGCACAAAGTTGTGCCTGACACATACTTAATTAATATCTAGAGCCAATCTCACATACTCCACATCTCTCTCTCTCACACACACACACCCTCTCTCTCACTCTCTCTCACACACACACACACACTCACTCACTCTCTTTCTCTCTATCTCTCGCTCTCTCACACACACACACACACACTCACTCTCTCTCTCTTTCTCTAAGGGAGGAGAGGAGAGACTGAGGAAGACAGTAAAGGATAAAGAGGGAATGGGAGAACGTTGGGCTGCAGGAGAAAAGGAGAATCGAAGATTTCTGATGCACTTCTGAGGAAAGGAGAGCGAAAAGAGAGAGAGAAGGAATACAATTTCCATTCTTGTTTCTTTCCAAAAGTGGTCTTCTCTTTCCCTCCTTCCTCCCCTCGTCCCTCCATCCTCTAGTTCTCTGAGGGATAAGGTGAGAGGAGAACACTCTGGGCTTTTACATAATCAGATCAATAGGTGTGTGATTCAGCCTCTGGCACCCGCCGCGTTCCTCAGTTTCAGAACCAGCACCAGAAGAACCGCGCTTAGAACGTCTCCCAGATATTGATTTCATTCTCTCTCTCTCTCTCTCTCTCTCTGTTTTGTCGTTCTTTATTCGGGTACATTTTCTGTGAAAGGGAAATAAATAAATGACTTTAGAACTGAGAAAAGTGGAGAAAACGTCTCAGGGAAATAAACATGACCCCTTCCTGCAGCGTCCGTATAATGACCATATGGACTGTGTTTACGGTTCCTCTGATTAAACACAACAGAGAGCACACTCACTCGGACACAAACACAGCGCCCCCAACAGGACACAAGCCTTGTGCATCGTATCTACAGCAACAGGAGACATGGAGCGCACAGAGAATCTGATTCTGCTCTGATTTATTTCACGCTGAACAGTGTGAACGTGCTCATGCCGGGGCTCCCCTATCACCACAGTTACACCTGGGGAACTAAGCACTGTGGCCACTAGGGGGCTACAAATGTTATGTTTTATTGTTTTTAATCTGTAATTGGATGCTAGTTTCATAGCGAGGTGTGTGACCTGTGAACCATCATGTGACCAGAGCGGTTGTGTAGCTGCACTTTTTGCTGTGTGCATTTTAAAGCCTGGTGTTGTTTGTCATGGTCATCCCTTCTGTTTGTCAGTCTGGGGGGGGGCTCTTGGGAGGTGGGGGTGGTCCTGTGTGGACGGGGGGAGATAAATGGCTGGCATTGATTCGGTCCATTTGCCGGACTGAACATGAACCCAATAATCACATCTTGCTTAAGCATGCGCTTCCTCCGTAATTGACTCCGCTTTATTGATCAAGATGTTGATGTGTCCCAGCTTTGCTGCTGTGCTAATGCACCCCCCCCCACCTCAACCCCCACCCCCCAGCACTAATCCCCCGTCTAACATTCCCGTCACCAGTCGCCCCTACAGACCTGCTACGATCCTGCTACTGCCTCCATATACACCCCCTCAACTGACCCCTACCACAACCTCCCCCTCCATACACCCCCCCACACACACCCTCCATATACACCCCGCCACTGACCCCTATCACAACCCCCTCTCCATACACACCCCCCCCACACACAACCTCCATATACACCTCCCCACTGACCCCTACCACAACCCCCCCATATACACCCCCCCACACACACCCTCCACACCCCGCCACTGACCCCTACCACAACCCCCTCTCCATACACACACCCCCACACACACCCTCCATATACACCCCCCCACTAACCCCTCCCACAACCCCCTCTCCATACACACCCTCCATATACACCCCGCCACTGACCCCTATCACAACCCCCTCTCCATACACACCCCCCCACACACAACCTCCATATACACCTCCCCACTGACCCCTACCACAACCCCCTCTCCATACACACCCCCCCACACACACCCTCCACACCCCGCCACTGACCCCTACCACAACCTCCCCCTCCATATACACCCCCCCACTGACCCCTACCACAACCCCCCCATATACACCCCCCCCACACACACCCTCCATATACACCTCCCCACTGACCCCTACCACAACCCGGCATCCATACACACCCCCCCACACACACCCTCCATATACACCTCCCCACTGACCCCTACCACAACCCCCTCTCCATACACACCCCCCACACACACCCTCCCCCTCCATATACACCCCCCCACTGACCCCTACCACAACCCCCCCATATACACCCCCCCACACACACCCTCCATATACACCCCCCCCACTGGCCCCTACCACAACCCCCCCATATACACCCCCCCACACACACCCTCCATATACACCTCCCCACTGACCCCTACCACAACCCCCTCTCCATACACACACCCCCACACACACCCTCCATATACACCCCCCCACTGACCCCTACCACAACCTCCCCCTCCATATACACCCCCCCACTGACCCCTACCACAACCTCCCCCTCCATATACACCCCCCCACTGACCCCTACCACAACCCCCCCATATACACCCCCCCACACACACCCTCCATATACACCTCCCCACTGACCCCTACCACAACCCCCTGTCCATACACACACCCCCACACACACCCTCCATATACACCCCCCACTGACCCCTACCACAACCCCCCCATATACACCCCCCCACACACACCCTCCATATACACCTCCCACTGGCCCCTACCACAACCCCCCCATATACACCCCCCCACACACACCCTCCATATACACCTCCCCACTGACCCCTATCACAACCCCCTCTCCATACACACCCCCCCCACACACAACCTCCATATACACCTCCCCACTGACCCCTACCACAACCCCCCCATATACACCCCCCCACACACACCCTCCACACCCCGCCACTGACCCCTACCACAACCCCCTCTCCATACACACCCCCCCACACACACCCTCCATATACACCCCCCCACTGACCCCTACCACAACCCCCTCTCCATATACACCCCGCCACTGACCCCTATCACAACCCCCTCTCCATACACACCCCCCCACACACAACCTCCATATACACCTCCCCACTGACCCCTACCACAACCCCCTCTCCATACACCCCCCCCACACACACCCTCCACACCCCCCCACTGACCCCTACCACAACCTCCCCCTCCATATACACCCCCCCACACACACCCTCCATATACACCCCCCCACTGACCCCTACCACAACCCCCCCATATACACCCCCCTACACACACCCTCCATATACACCTCCCCACTGACCCCTACCACAAACCCCTCTCCATACACACCCCCCCACACACACCCTCCATATACACCCCCCCACTGACCCCTACCACAACCCCCCCATATACACCCCCCCCACACACACCCTCCATATACATCCGCCACTGACCCCTACCACAACCCCCTCTCCATACACACCCCCCCACACACACCCTCCATATACACCCCCCCACTGACCCCTACCACAACCCCCCCATATACACCCTCCATATACACCCGCCACATACCCCTACCACAACCTCCCCCTCCATACACCCCCCCACACACACCCTCCATATACACCCCCCCCACTGACCCCTACCACAACCCCCCCATATACACCCCCCCCACACACACCCTCCATATACACCTCCCCACTGACCCCTACCACAACCCCCCCATATACACCCCCCCCACACACACCCTCCATATACACCTCCCCACTGACCCCTACCACAACCTCCCCCTCCATACACACCCCCCACACACACCCTCCGTATACACCCGCCACATACCCCTACCACAACCCCCTCTCCATACACACCCCCCCCCACACACCCTCCATATACACCTCCCCACTGACCCCTACCACAACCCCCCCATGTACACCCCCCCCACACACACCCTCCATATACACCTCCCCACTGACCCCTACCACAACCCCCTCTCCATATACACCCCCCCACACACACCCTCCATACACACCCCCCCCCACACCCTCCATATACACCTCCCCACTGACCCCTACCACAACCCCCCCATGTACACCCCCCCCACACACACTCTCCATATACACCCCCCCACTGACCCCTACCACAACCCCCTCTCCATACACACCCTCCACACACACTCTCCATATACACCCCCCCCCACTGACCCCTACCACAACCCCCCCATGTACACCCCCCCACTGACCCCTACCACAACCTTCCCCTCCATACACCCCCCCCACTGACCCCTACCACAACCTCCCCCTCCATATACACCCCCCCACTGACCCCTACCACAACCTCCCCCTCCATACACACCCCCCCACACACACCCTCCATATACACCCCCCCACTGACCCCTACCACAACCCCCCCTCCATACAACCCCCCCCACACACACTCTCCATATACACCCCCCCCCCACTGACCCCTACCACAACCCCCCCTCCATACAGACCTGCTACGATCCTGCTACTGCCTCCATATACACCCCCTCAACTGACCCCTACCACAACCTCCCCCTCCATACACACCCCCCCACACACACTCTCCATATACACCCCCCCACTGACCCCTACCACAATCTCCCCCTCCATACACCCCCCCCACACACACCCTCCATATACACCCCCCAACTGACCCCTACCACAACCCCCGCTCCATATACACCCCCACATCATCCCCCCTCCATATACATCCCCCAACTGACCCATACCACAACCCCCGCTCCATATAAACCCCCCACCTTATGCCTCCTCCATATACACCCCAAACTAACCTCTTAACACAACCCCCTGTCTCCTCCATATACACCCCAACAACTGACACCCACCCCAAAATCTTTATGAATCTAGTCTTTAAAGGTCTGGTCTTTATGGATCCAGTCTCTACGGATCCGGTCTTTATTGGTCCAGTCTTTATGGATCCTGTTTCTACAGATCTGGTCTTTACTGGTCCCGTCTTTATGCATGCGGTCTTTACAGATCCAGTTTTCATGGATGCAGTTTTTACAGATCCGGTCTTTATGGATCCAGTCTTTATGGATGTGGTCTTTACAGATCTTGTCTTTATGGATGTGGTCTTTAAGGATCTGGTCTTTACTGATCCCGTCTTTATGCATGCAGTCTTTACAGACCCGGTCTTTACAGATCCAGTCTTTATGGATGTGCTCTTTATGGATCCAGTCTTTACAGATCCAGTCTTTATGGATGCGGTCTTTACGGATCCAGTCTTTACAGATCCAGTCTTTATGGGTCCGGTTTTTACAGACCTAGCTCTTGTAGGTTTATAATCGCTGGCCTCAGTGACAAGGTGTTTTCAGATTGTTTCGTCACAGGAGCATTGTGAATTTCTCTAAAAAACAATCTTCTGATTGAACTGTTGGAGAAGGTTACAGAATAAAGCCTCTCTTGTAAAAGCCGCTCTGTGTTTGAAGTTTGGGCTCGGGTTGGAGGGCGAGGATCGCAAACATATTCCACTGCCGACCCCCAGGGGCAGTGAACCGCCCTCGCCAGCCCTCGTTTATGTTCGTTTTGTTTCAGTTATTTATATTTTTCTCAGTGTGTGTGTGTGTGTGTGTGTGTTCAGGGGCTGGTTTCTCTTTGCTTCGGTCGCGTGAGTGTCACCCTTCTCCTCGTCCTGTTTGAACTCCTCACACCAGCCGGAGCTACGTGGCGCTGCTAGCTGCTGATGGCTATAAATATTCAGCAGGAAGCTGCGCGAGGCGCGGCCGCGGTGGCAAAGTTTACTCGTAGTTTCTGAATGCGATTAACGCCGGGCTCCGAGGAGACGGCCGGGTTTTTCTGTGGGTTTTTGCGGTTATCACAGGCCTGGCCTCGGGTCTGTTACAATAGTAATAGCATTAATAATAATGTAATATTAAACTTAATGTATATACCACCTTTAATACATCACAGTGCAGTTCAAGGTGCATCCTACACATTCTAATTTAGACCATTTTGTGTGTGTGTTTGTGTGTGTGTGTGTGTGTGTGTGTATGTGTCTCTGTGTGTGTGTGTGTGTGTGTGTATGTGTTTATGTGTTTGTGTGTGTGTTTGTGTGTATGTTTGTGTGTGTGTGTGTGTGTTTGTGTGTATGTTTGTGTGTGTATGTGTCTGTGTGTGTGTGTGTATGTGTTTATGTGTGTGTGTATGTGTTTATGTGTGTATGTGTGTGTGTGTGTGTAATACATCCCCCTGTTGAATCCCTCCTCTGCTCCTGACACAGAGACCCGTCTGTTCTCCGTCACCTGGTGCAGGTCAGTGCTCAACGGGACGTGTTTCTGTTGTAAAACCGTGGACACCCCCCGCTGTCTACACTTTGGTTTAAAACTGTGTGAAGACACACTGCACGGTGCCACACACCTGTCTGTTGTGAACGTGTGCAGTGACAGTGATGTTCCGAGACCCTTCTGTAAAGTGCAGGAGAATCAGGAGCCGGGGCTGAGGTAATTTCTCTGAAAAAAAATCACGGAATAAAAAATGTCCAAAGTTGTCTCTGAACATCTGGACTGTACTCTGTAAATATAAACACATTTAGAGTCTGACGCCTCCAACACGCTGCAAAAAACTGGAGACGGAGGTGAAAACAGAGTAAAGAGTTTATAGAGTGTTCCAGTTCCTCCATTTAGAAGAGTTCACTGTAAACAGGAGAATATCAAAGGGATTAAAGTAGCAAAAGGTCAGTCTTTGCAAACAAGAGGAGGGCGTGGCCACCATTCAGAAGAGGGTGTGGTCACGACTCGGAGGAGGGTGTGATCACCACTTGGAGAGGGGGCGTGACCACCACTCGGAGGGGGCGTGGTCACCACTTTGGGCCGAACTCCAGGAGTCACTGCTGAATGAGCCTGTCCTCCAGCCCTCAGACAGATATGCAGCAGAAACCCTCATCCCACTGTGCTATAGTTACCGCAGTCCATGTTATAAACACTTATAAATACATTGTTGTGAATAATAACTGTGTTTATAGAGTTTTATTGACATGGAGTTCATAGGAAAAGTTGCTAAAAATTGCATTTATTTATTTGTAACTGGCAGGGAGTCATTTGGAGGGTAGAGCGTTCCTAGTTAATACATATTTATAAAACCTTATGGATGTATTACAGTGTGTTATAACTGTGTTTATCTAGTCTTATAGACGGTGTGTGTAGAGGTGTTATTAAATATCTACTTTAAATAAATCTGTATGTTTGACATTATCTCGGCAGGCCGTGGCTGTGGGCCATGGCGTGGTGCGGCGCCCCCCGATGCTGCGCTGCTGAATAACGAGAGCGGTGTTTATAACGCGGCTGCTGAAAGACGAGGGCCAGCGTGGACATATGGCGGAGTTTGTAAGCTGTAACTTTTGACTCCTTGCCTTTACTCCAGCACTTGACCTCAATTAATTTATGGAGATTGAAAGCGAGGCTCTGACTTGTGGGCAACGCTCGCAACTCCGGGTCGATTAAAATAATAAAATAATAAATGCATTTTTCATGAACCCCCCGCAAAAAAAAAAAAAAAAAGCCAAAAATGTGCAAATTTAAATAGTGTCTCTCTCTCGCTCTCGCTCTCTCACACACACTCACACACACACACACACACCGTCACAGTGTTGGAAATAGCTTGTGGCTCAAAACATTAGAATTTCATATTTCTTCGTGGTGGGAAAAGGAAGGGGGGAGAGAGAGAGAGAGAGAGAGAGAGAGAGCAATATTTAAAGGGAAAAACCAAAGAGATTATAAAAGATACAGAGATAGAAAAGAGAAAAGAGAGGGAAGAGAATGAAAGGATGAACTGAAAGAGAAGAGCGAGCTGGAGAGAGATTCAAGGAATCAATAAAAAATGTTAAATTATAAAGAAAAGGAGACGGAGAGAGAGACAGAGGGAGAGAGTGAAAGAATGGAAGAGAAAAAAGAGGGAAGGAGAGAAAGTAAGAGCCCCATGGGTCACACGTTTAATCCCTTGTTTCTGGAGAGAGATGCTAAACAGAAACAGTGACTGCTCTCTCTCTCTGATGGAGTGATGGAGTGAGGCGTCGTCACGGTAACGGTGGAGTAAGTGAGAGTGATGCTGAGCAGCGTTGGCTCTGAGAGATGGAGCAGCAGGATGTGTTTACTCCTCCGTTATTCTGTCGCTCGCTGATGGACGAGTGTGGGTTATGAGCTCTGACTGTATTCACTCGTAATTATTCACAGAGAACGATGCCGTGGAAAGAGAACTGTGGGCTTTCTGTGTTTACTGTGATTCAGAGCTGAGTGTTTCCCTCATCATGGGTTTCAGCAGGAGTCAGAGAGAACCGCACGGGGCACGGGGCACACACTCAACTCACTACAGACCGGAGCTCCATCAGAGCACCTTTACATCACCATCAGATCAGTATCATCTCAGGCACTGATCACCATCAGATCTCCGTTAGATCACTATCAGTGTGTGTGTGTGTGTGTGTGTGAGTGTGAGTGTGTGTATATGTGTGTGTGTGTGTGTGTATATGTGTGTGAGTGTGTGTAAATATATGTGTGTGTGTGAGTGTGTGTATATATATGTGTGTGTGAGTGTATATATGTGTGTGTATGTATGTATGTGTATGAGTGTGTGTGTGTGTGTGTGTATGTATGTATGTGTATGAGTGTGTGTGTGTGTGTGTATGTATGTGTGTGTATGTATGTATGTGTATGAGTGTGTGTGTGTGTGTGTGTATGAGTGTGTGTGTGTGTGTATGTATGTGTGTGTATGTATGTATGTGTATGAGTGTGTGTGTGTGTGTGTGTATGTATGTATGTGTATGAGTGTGTGTGTGTGTGTGTATGTATGTGTGTGTATGTATGTATGTGTATGAGTGTGTGTGTGTGTGTATGTATGTATGTGTATGAGTGTGTGTGTGTGTGTGTATGTATGTGTGTGAGTGTGTGTATATATATGTGTGTGTGTGTGTGTATGTATGTATGTATGTGTATGAGTGTGTGTGTGTGTGTGTGTGTGTCTGTATATCTGTGTGTGTGAAGCTCTTTGTCCTGATGGTTTGCCGGTGGAGGATGATGCTGAGGCGGAGGACTGAGAGAAATGCTGATGAAGCTTCTTTCGCTCCATCCCTCTCTCTCTCCCTCTTTCTCTCTCTCTCTCCCTCTTTCCCTTTCTCTCTCTCTCTTTCTCTCTCTCTCTCTCCCTTTCCCTTTCTCTCTCTCTCTCTCTCTCTCTCTCCCTCTTTCCCTTTCTCTCTCTCTCTTTCTCTCTCTCTCTCTCCCTTTCCCTTTCTCTCTCTCTCTCTCTCTCTCTCTCGTCTCCCAGACTCTGGACTCTATGTTTACGTTGCCCCCCGCCCCTCGTCTGATCCCGCAGTGGAACCGTGAGCGGAGGTCTGTGCTCTGCCTTCATTAAAACCCAGCTCCAGGCCTCGCTCCCAATCGCCATCTGAAGCAGCTTTTCTCTCCTCAGATCTGTGCTTTTATTTTGAAGAGAGTTCGCTGGAGTAGCCCTTTTTTCCCTGACTCCGACCAAACGTCACATTACTGCCGAGCGCAGGGAAATTCCGCTGAACATTCCCAAAATTCCCGCACAACTCCAGCGTCGACAAGAAGTCACTTTTCTGCAGAGAAACTTCTCTCAACACTTCTCTCCAGAACAGACCCAGACGTCTCCAACACATCTCCACCTCCAGCAGCTCCTCCTCCGTCTACAGAGTCTCTACAGAGGACAGTGGACATCTCCCCTCAGTGTGTGTCCCTCACAGCGTCCTGTACGTCCCTCTCCACCTCCCCCTCCTCCAAACTACGGTCCGACACCAGCTCTGTGTCCCCCACCGTCTACTGTCCTCACTTTCTGTGAGGGGCTTTTAGAGGAGGACGTCTGGTTCCATTCAACAAAGTGTCTGGGTCCGGTGCTAGGCTTTCTCTCTCTCTGCTCACGGCAGAGAAACGCCATCTGGAGGTTTTTAGACAACGGAGAGACTCCAAACGCTGAAAAGCACCAACCGAGATGAGGATGTTGCTCTATTCCTGCTCCATAGGGGGGTCACACTGACTTATTTTTACTGTTACAGTTACATTACTTAAGGTGGAACTGACTCTAAATTCAGGAGAGCGCTAACTGCATGAAAGTAAACACAGAGCGAAATTGCTACACATGAGTTACACATGAGTTTCTGTGGGAATTCAAACAGTGAATAAACACTTACAGACGATTTACACTTCAGACACCAACAAGATACAGTCACTTCTTACTCACACACACCGCTCCACCTTAAAAGATACAGTCGCTTCTTACTCACACACACCGCTCCACCTTAAAAGATACAGTCGCTTCTTACTCACACACACCGCTCCACCTTAAAAGATACAGTCGCTTCTTACTCACACAAACAGCTCCACCTTAAAAGATACAGTCGCTTCTTACTCACACACACCGCTCCACCTTAAAAGATACAGTCGCTTCTTACTCACACACACCGCTGCACCTTAAAAGATACAGTCGCTTCTTACTCACACACACCGCTCCACCTTAAAAGATACAGTCGCTTCTTACTCACACAAACAGCTCCACCTTAAAAGATACAGTCGCTTCTTACTCACACACACCGCTCCACCTTAAAAGATACAGTCGCTTCTTACTCACACACACCGCTGCACCTTAAAAGATACAGTCGCTTCTTACTCACACAAACAGCTCCACCTTAAAAGATACAGTCGCTTCTTACTCACACACACCGCTCCACCTTAAAAGATACAGTCGCTTCTTACTCACACACACCGCTCCACCTTAAAAGATACAGCACTCTTGAAGGTAAACAAACCAGAGAAGACTGCATCTCCCCCCACAGTCGTAGACGTGCTCAGGCTGCTTTAACAGATCTCTGTGGTCTGTTATTGAACTGGACAGTGGTCTGTAATGTAGTGTACTGACCTGAAATAAACGGTAAATAGAAATCCAAAAATAATCCCAAATAATTCAGTGTTAAAACCGGGATGAACTCGACCGGAGCCGGAGCTGAGTGAGGAGACCTGTGTGAGGCCTGAGAGGTCATTATCCTCCTGATGTTTATGGGTACACACTGCTACATTACGGTCGTGATCCAAACTGGACGAGAAACAAGGGCTGTCCTGTTATTTCTGTTCCGCAATCACAGCTCCATTTGTTTTCCTTCTCGGGATTAGATCCAGGCCTTGTATAAAAAGGCATTTACTGGGCTAATTTAATCCAAGCCTAGGCTTAATCTGTGTCTGGAAAGCCAGGCCGCTGCGCTGTGTTCTGCCCCTGGCTGCGGTTCAGATCGTATTAAGCTGTCAGTTAAGGTTATATTGATGTTTATTGTTGCCGTATGCTCTTCTGCGTATCGATACGACGCATGAAATCCAGTTTCATGCCGAGTGCAGCGCGGAGGATTCGGAGATCGTGGTAAATGCCGGTGGCAAGCAGCGGTCCGCTGGGAATATCCTCAGTTCGGAAGAGCGGCGATGCCGGCTGCTCCCGCTCTCAGGAATTACACAAACACAAAACAGATATCCGTCAGTTTTTACGGGAAATATTAAAAGGGACTATTCCACCGTGACTCCAAACATGTACAGGGTCAGCTCCGAATTATGTAGTTCATTCATCCATTCATTCATCCATTCATTCATTCAACACCTGTAACCACTTCATCTGGATCAAAGTTATGTGTGTGTCCAGAGACTTCCTGGAATTATTAGGTGCACCCTAGACATCACATTCACCCAGTCATTTACACACTCA